>NW_008663647.1:3144-8089 GCF_000695815.1 Acanthisitta chloris
TGTGAAGATCCCACTCACCTCCAGCCGACGCTGTTTCTCAGGATCCTCCTCGTTCATGATTCTCTCCTTCTCCGCGCGTTTCTTCTCCTCCCGGCGGGACTGGGCAGCCTCCTGCCTCTGCACGTGGGTCAGCTTGAGGAAGTTCTCTTCCACACGAGCCCTGTTCTTGTCAGCTTTTTGTTTACCCTTTCACAGGGGAAAAGCAAACACAGTTTATATGGATTTCCCCAGGAGCAGGAACCAGAATCTCTAGCAGTCACACAGAAACAAAAGGCTTAAGGATCCAGTGGTAATGGTTCCAATTGCCTCATCCCTGGGAATGTTCCAGGTCAGGTTGGATGGGGATTGGAGCAACCTGGGCTAGTGGAAGGTGTCCCTGCCCATGGCAGGGCAGGGGATGGGATAATCTTTAAGGTCCTTCCCAACCCAAACCAGTCTGGGACTCAATGAATTTCATACAATGTCCATAATGCAGAAAACCAGACATTACTCACTTCTCTGTTCAGCCTGAACTTCTTTGCCTTGTCAATGGAGTAGATAACCATGCTCATCAGAGGCAGCAAAGACTCCATGTCCTTTGGGGAAGTGTTGCCTAAACCAGGCACTGAAATAAAGAGTTTCTTGTTCATTCAGAGAGACTGACTCAATGAATTTCATACAATGTCCATAATGCAGAAAACCAGACATTACTCACTTCTCTGTTCAGCCTGAACTTCTTTGCCTTGTCAATGGAGTAGATAACCATGCTCATCAGAGGCAGCAAAGACTCCATGTCCTTTGGGGAAGTGTTGCCTAAACCAGGCACTGAAATAAAGAGTTTCTTGTTCATTCAGAGAGACTGACAGGATTTTTCTACTTGTACAACACTCTTTATTGCTCACACCAATCGTGAAATAAAGATGCTCTTATCCTCCTCTTTGGGAAGCTTCACTTGGAGCTACAGCCTTGAATTTTGAAGGGATCTCTGGGCCTTTTCTAGCACAGATTCCCAACAGGCCACTTTTATTTCAAACCAGTTAGCCAAGTGAGTGTGGGAGCTCAAACTGCAAGGCCTGTGGCTTAAAAACAAGCCACCAGGAGTACGAGCTAAGAGCAATAAGAGCAAGATTGAGTATCTTATTACCATAACAATGTGGTGCTCAGTCCCCAGTGGCTGCTGCCTTCTGTTTATCAGTCAATGCTCCTGTTACTTGCACTGAAGTCATTCATCACACATCTTCCACAGATTACAGAATTTGAGCACATGTACAGCCCAACACTCCCCCAGACACACAGACATACACAGACACCATTTCTCTTACCATTAAATGTAAACAGAAGTGTCTTTTTTGTTTCAGGCAGTTTTGTCAGCTGCCCCTCCCTGGGAGGGAAGAAAAGAGTGTTTGGAATGAGTGAAGGAAAGTACAAACTAACTCTGTTAAGAGAAACCTCACCAAGAACCAAGAGACACTTAAGTACTTGAATAAAAAAAACAGGACTAAAAGTCTCTCTGTAACCCAAAGCTAAGTTTCAAACGACTCAGATCCCAAAAGCAAGCAGGGAAAAGGCAGGGAAGGAAAAACACACACCTGACTGTCAGAAGGCACCTGAGCACCAACCAAGCCTGTCTGGGTTTAATTCCATTCAGTTTTACACGTGCCATGCTGTTTACACCACTAAAGATCAACAAATACTTTAAGAAAACAAACCATGTCCTAAAGAATTCAAGTCTTCACTGCCCCAAACCTCACAGGGTGCTAAGGTGAGCACTTCAGGTCTGTATTTCACAGTGATTTCACTGCAAGGCACACCCACTGCTGGCTTATAATTAAATCAAAGTATGTTCTTTTTTTTTGGAGGAGAGTTCCAAGTTTTTAAAGGCATCCTTTATTTATATGCCTGGGAGCATAATACACCCTGGCAAAAACCCACCTGGTAATCAGATAAGAGCTATCACCCACCACTTAGCAATTCAGCAGCTACAAGCACCTCTGGATGAGGAGGCTCAGAGAAACAGCAGAGCTGCTGAAAATGAACCTGAACAAAAGACCCCAAGCAATGAATTCAGCAGCAGAACATTGAGCTGTATCAGCCAGGGAAGAACAAACAGCCTCAATGGGTTTTTACACTGCAGGCTCTGCTTAAACCAGGTTCTCAAAGCACTCAAACAGCAACTGAGTTTGTGTGCTGAGCCCTGCTGCAGTGTTATCTCGTGGCCCTGTGCCATGCTGTATCCTCTTACCAGGATTACTCAGTTGTTTTCCATACAGCTGTGCACACTCTAGCTGCCAGGTACTGTCTGAAATTCCTGGCTGTCCAGACTACAGCACACCCAGCACACAAAAGCAAACATAAAGGCAATACAGCACCTTGATCTTCTCAACTACTGCAGCACCTTGGAAGCATTGGGAGTGTATTTGTTCACCTGTCTGACCTTTGCTCCCAGTTTCTCTCTGTGTGCATTCCAGCAGGTTCCACACTGCAAACAATTTAGCCTCTATTTTCCTGAGTGTTACAATAACTCCTTGAAGCAAAGATCTGGCTCTGTACTTACTCTTGCATAAGTTTTGGACCGGAGAACTGGTCCGAGAATTGAACAGACTCAATCTTGTCAGCATAGTGTGTGAGGAAATGTATCATCTGAAAGAGAAAGTGTGGTGAGTCCTTCCCAACACCAATCCATCTGCAGTCTGCCTGCTCCACAGGGGTTTGCCAAGTTCCCTGCCTATGGCAGAGGGTTGAAACTAGATGGTCTTTAAGGTCCCTTCCAACCCAAACCAGTCTGTGACTTTCTGTATCACTCAGCTGTGCTCAGCTTGCCTCAATGACAGGCAAAGTTCAAGGAAAACATGTTTAGGTCTGCT
Source organism: Acanthisitta chloris (assembly GCF_000695815.1). Taxonomy (NCBI): domain Eukaryota; kingdom Metazoa; phylum Chordata; class Aves; order Passeriformes; family Acanthisittidae; genus Acanthisitta; species Acanthisitta chloris. Next base: position 5,988 of record NW_008663647.1, read on the forward strand.
GGAATGAGCCTCAATGCATGGAATTAATGGGAGCAGCTCTGATACGTAACTCTCATTTGGGATTTTCCAGCTCAGCAGCTTTGGGGACCTGCAGACAACCACCACCACTTTCCTTGAACTGATGGGGAAGCCACTCCCAGGTCTGAAAGGCAGTTTTAAGTCTTCAGCTCAGGTTGGACTTGCCACGTGAAAGGAACAAAGATATAAGAATCACATCCTCCTTCCTTCCAGCCCTTAACCTTCCTAGGGAAGCTTCCCTAGCTGTCATTAGGGAATTTGGCTCTCCAGCTGTGATGCTCACAGGAGGTAAAGATTAGAACTTCTCCCCCAGGCTGTGTCAGGGTTGCCAAGGAAGAGTTGTGCTGATCCACTCGGGTTTACCTTTGCGTCCATCATTCCCTCCGTGACCTCCCCCATCTCTGACAAGATAGCCAGTGAGTCTGGAAGCCCATATTTTGCACCAGACTTGGGTTTATCACTGCAGAACTCGCTCTGTTTCAAAAAGAACAAGGGGAAAGAAAAACAAACACAAGTTTCTAAGTATCCTATCAGACTGAACTGTTGCAGATCAGTGAGACCCTCCAAAAGTGCCTGAAAAGAGCCAATAAAAAATACACTGAGTCACTCAGCCTGGCTGAAGACATTTCAAACAAAGCAAAGCACAAAGCACCATCAGCCTGTCAGTTGCTATTTCCCTTCAACAGGCAGCACTTTAAAGAAAAAGATCAAACAATTCTAGTACATCCATGCTGGAATGCTCAAAGTGGATTAAGGCAATTTGCTTAACCTGTTTTGATACCAGAACAAAAACTGGAATCCTTCCAGCCACACTTCAGTGCTGCTACTGGACAGCAAAGATTTGCAAAGCACTTTTTGTTATCACTGGGTTCTTTGCAAGCTTCAGGGCTTGAATATATGGAAAGTTTTCCTTTCAGATCACATGAAAACAGGTGACTTCAACCCAAATTTTCCGTATCACCTAGTGCTAATTCAGTTTACTTTTCAATCCTTGAAAGAGTCGTTTGTCTAAATTAAAGTGACATTTGGGTATCCTGCCAAAATACTAAATAAGCTACACACCAAGAGGAAGGTGTGAGCTGCTTCCCACTGCCTTTTTCCTGCAGTCCTCACACACTTGGCTGGCACTTCCCTTGTCTGATGGCATTAGACTCTCACCCAGGAGATGAAAATGTCTTTTTCCCCCCAAATTCCAACAGGTTTTCAGCTGTCCCCAAGCAATCTGCAGATTGGAGGTTCTCATATCCAATGATTTAGGTCAGCATTCCCAAGGTTCACATACATACCAGGTCCTGCATCTCCTTCTGCAGTCTCACCAGTGCTTTTCTGGTTCCAACAGCAAACACATACGTGTCCATATCTTCATCATTCATTGTCACTTTTATTTGCTGTCAAACAGAATGTTATGAGCCCTGGTCAGATGTCAATGTCTGACTGACACTTTGACTCCTAAGAACAAGGACTGAGTGAGGTCACAATACCTAAGGGAAATGTGGTTGATTTAAAGCCTCTCAGTGTGTCTTACAGTAAGGGAACTTCTTAATTAGGGAATTTAGGAATTTAACAGGTATAAGTAAACACATTATAGGGACATGGGAAGAGTATTCACACTTGGTGCAGTTAATTACCTCATCTCCAAGAGAAAGGAGAGGAGGGAAAAGTAACATTACAGAACACAATATCCAGGCCAACATACATCAGGCAGCTCTGTTCAGTCAGACAGACCAGGCAGAAGAACAATCATTATGTGTTTCAGATTGCAAACACATTTTTTTAATCAGGACGAGGTCTTGAAGCACAGTAAACTAACCCCAGAACCACTCAGACAACAAACTCCACAGCTACAATAATTCCCACTCATCAGCAGTTTGCACTGCACAGGCAGAAGAGAAACACAAACAACTCCTGGAGGTTGTTTCAACAGTGAGTGGACTGGGAGATATGGAATACTCCAGAAATCACCTGGAACAATCACAAGCAGCAGGGCAGAGCTGAAGGAATGCAGCTGGTCACAGCTAATCTGGAGGGTTGGGTACGTACCACCTGGTCAGACGCCGGTCTCATCATGCGAGCCAGAACGTTCA
>NW_008663647.1:8111-12153 GCF_000695815.1 Acanthisitta chloris
TTGGCAAACACAGAAAACAGCTGAACAGACCCAGAGTGCAGCAATCCACTGGCAGAGGGCTCGAGGGAAAATGACAGCTGGAAGTAGGTGTTTTTCTTAGAATATCTGAGCTTTGAAGGGCCCTTTGGAAGTCACTGATACAGCTCAAAAGCAGAGCCACTTTCAAATGAGCTGCTCAGGGCCTTGTTCCCTCAAGCCAAGAGCTGAACATACATTGAGGCTATTCCACCCCAGATGCATAACTTTGTGTTTGTCTTTGCTATACTTCCTTGGAATTCCTGTTGGTTCATCCCTCCCTCTATGTGTCAGATGAGCTCTTCAGCCTACAGTTCCCTCTGCTCACACTACTTGTGGTTTTTATACCCTCTCTGAAAACATTCACTCTTTTGTGCACACTTTGATGGGCAGAATATGGGACTGTAAAGACCTTTAGTCAACCAGTTTTCCCTTCCTGTGTGCACATTCAGAACTCTGTACCTGAATGTCAGCCCAAGAGCCAAGCTGGGACTCCTTGCTGCTCACACTGGAATGGAAAAGCCTCTAGAACTGGTGTCAGGTAACCACCACCACACACTCCCTCATCCTTACCTTTAACTGGATCAACATTCCTTCACAGCACACTCTTCCAGAGCACCACAAGTTATAGATGTGTTCATTTTCTTGGTTGAGTTTCCCAGTGCTTGTAGCTTCCTTATTGGTGCCATCATCCCCTGAGGAGAACAACAATCTAAAATCACCAGTGCAAACACCAGAGTTCACCAGGAGGCTTAGAGCTCATGGCACTACATTAAAGGGTTCTCTACAGCCTACATGGTCCAAAACCAGCTTTATTCAAGTATTATGGAACTCACCAACGAGGGCAAAGTTACTTTCCAGCAGTTCCCTGTGGGTGTTGAACCAAGCATGAGCCAGACGGTTATTTTTGTTCTTCCCAATGATGTAATTCATGATGTAAGCCAGGAGACCTGTTACCATCAGGATCTCCATGTAGTAGCTCTCCCAGCTGTTCTGGAGGTGAGCAGGGACCTGTGTAAAGGAACACAGAGTGTCTGTGACCTGTTGAACGAGCAGAGTCCACACACAGAAACAGCCTGGGAAGCACAGAGTACTGGAGAAGCTCCATCCCAAACACAGCACTAAGCTTCACAGAGGCAACAGGACAGAGCTAAGCCTACATAATGCACTTGGCTCTACTGGGGCACAGTAATCATACAGGAAACAACTGAGAACAGCATTCCCAAAATACCTGCTCCATACAAACAAAACACTTCTCACTTCCAAGTGAGCCTCACTGAGCATCTGAGCTTGATGTCCTGCCCATCACAGCATTCTCTGATCATCATGTAACTTCTGCTGAAATCCAAAGCAACACCCAATGTCCAGGGAGCATTTTCAGGATGCCACCAAGAGCCACACGCTGTGTGTGGGAGCAGGGAGCCTGCCTGACCTTCCCATCTCAGATTAATTAGCCCTTTCTGCTGTCACTGTAACCACCCTGCAATCATAAAAGATCTAAACCTTCATTTCCACTGCCAAGGTCAGCTATAAGACTTAGAAAGAGAACTTAGGGGTAATACAAGTGTTCTATTTCTGTTCAAGACTCTTCTGGGAGGTAACAAGGAGGTGGTACAGGGTGGGCAGAGGGACTGGCTTCAGAAATCATCAGAGGAGTCAATTTCTAATCTGGAACTTTAGTCACAGACAAGCTAAAAATACACTTGTGTTCTTTGTAAGTGCACATTAGTACCCCAGTGCCACTCCTGGCACAATGCCTTAAGGGAAGAAGGGATGAAACTCCAAATACAAGGTGGATCAACATTTAATACCTACATTAACTATTGTGATGGGGTCTTTATTTTTGCTATGAGATGCATCTGGTTTCTCTTCATAGCCTTCAAACTCCTCATCATCATATGGTTCACTCTCAGTATCACCTTCCTAAAGGATAAAAGCACAGACAGCATCAAAATCCAAAGCCTGATAGGTAAAATCCAAAAAGATAAGTTGGGGAACACACAGAGGAAGGAGAGGCATTACCTGTGCATCTGCATCATCAAAGTCTTCCTGATTCTCATCCTGACCTTCAAGCTCTACAGTGGCTTCTTCTTCATCATCTTCTGTAGTGATGATCCTCTGAGGAGACTCTGTGACTGCATCTTCATTAACATCTTCAAATTCAGCAAAGTCATTATCATCATATTCCATAATGTCATCTCCATCCTCAAATTCATCATACTTGGCCAAAGAAAAGCTCCATGGGATGAACAGGACAGCGATGAAAATATATAAATTCTTCATTTTCACTGGAAAAAAAAATTAAATCCATCACTGCAGGAAGTCCTTAACAATTCTGTTACACCACACCTCCAAGTCCCCATGAGCAACCTAAGAACACTATCAGGGTCAGACCAGAGAGAGAAATAAACCCCTGCCTGACCTTGCCATCTTCTCTGTAAAGAAAGTGATTACTAGTACAAGTGAAGTAACTTAGAAGGTGAAGCTCTAGACTCTCTTGTTGTGGCAGCAGTAGGTTCACATCTGGCCACAGTGTTGAGATGAGCAAGTTTTGGAAGCAGAAATGTTCCACTACAAAACTGACTCTCCAAGCTCACTTCAGAGACCACACACTGAGCCTACAGTTGTTACTCAGGAGCAATTAGACACAGTCAGATCAAGGATTGTGTAACAGCAGCAGTAAAACTTCAAATGCATTCAATTGGTGCAACCAGCAATGCTCCAATAGCCTCTGCTAGTTCAAAAGTCTCCTCTGTGATTTTCCAGGCTGCACCCTCACAATCAGGTCCCACACTGTCCCAGCACCATTTGTGCTTAGAGAAAAGACAGCTTTTGTTGGATGTTTTACCCCAAAAAGAGCAGGAAGAGGATGGATATTGCTCTGGTCCCCAAAACAAGAGTAAACTGGGGCTCACGAGCCCAAAGCTCTCCCCAGAACAGAAACCTGCAGAGAGTTTGTCACTTCACCTGTTTTTTGCCCTCAGCTTCCTGTGTTTTCTGCTTGATCTCACCACAGTCCCAGCCTCCCACTCAGCTGGGGGAACCATCTCTAAGGTATGAAAAAGGAGCCTCAGAAGGCAGCAATGACCCTCCTGAAGCACCTCCCAAGCAGCCACAGAGGCTCAGCTGCATCAGGCTCCCCAGTGAGGCTCATTTTAGTCCCTTCAGCAACCAGATCCAAGTGGGAACCTGAACGTTAACCAGAGTGTTCTCTTACCAACCTAGAATAGAAAGATTTGTTTCTAAATTTGACCAGAACTCCTCTGAGTGCCTCACGCAGGGACCCAGTGCTCCCAGTGACAAGGGCAGCTAAAACAAACACCTTTGTCACACTCCTCACTCCAGCAGGAACCTACACAGAACATGTTCAGAGCACCTTCATCAAAGGTGGAAAGTTCAGCCAGGCAGAGCCCAAGAACTCAGCACATTATGTGGGTACCTCAGTTTCATGGGAATGTAAGAAGGAAAAGCCTGAACACTATTTAGATAGGACAGAATTTACACTCAGAGGTTGAGAACACCTGGACAACACAGCCACCTGCTCGACCTAACCCCAATAGTTTTGCAGGAAGAATTTCGAGGCTATTTGAGCACTTTCAGAACACACAACGATTCTCCAAACAGCTTTGTGCAACACGAACTCCTGCAGCCCATTCCAAGGACATAGCTGAGCTGGATGGAAGCTGCAGCACACGCAGGGGAACCCGAGCAGGTTCCGAGTCCAAACTCCCACTGATCCCCCACACACCTCCTCCTTCCCAGGGCAATGCATCCTGCCGATCCCCCTGTTCCAGGCACAGACTCCACTCCCAGCTCCTTCCCAGGACAAGGTTAACCAGGATATAATCAGCTCCCAGGGGCAGCACCGCTCACAAACCGGGGGATGCTCAAACTCCCAGCATCCGATCCCCCCGCACACACCTCCGCTCCCAGCTCCTTCCCAGGACACTAATCAAGGTTAATGAGGATATAATCAGCTCCCGGGGGACAGCACCGCTCACACCCCTGGGAGATGCTCAGACCTCCC
>NW_008663648.1:0-209 GCF_000695815.1 Acanthisitta chloris
GCGGAGCGGGCTCGGGGCTGCGCCCACCGCCTGCGCTCGCCTCCTCCCGCCTCCTCCCGCCTCCAGATGTGCTAGAGAAATTCTAGGGCATGTTCGCCCTTATTTCTCTCCCCTCTTTTTCCCCTCTCTGAAGAGAAGAATTAAGGAGGAGAGATGGGAAAAGGAAAGGGAAAGTGAAATTCTAAGATGCTGCTAGGAACTTTGATCCC
>NW_008663648.1:238-4799 GCF_000695815.1 Acanthisitta chloris
CCCCGCTCCCGCCGGTGCAGGGTGGCTAGCGTGGGACCGCAGGGCCGGGCGGCTCCGCGGGAATGTGATGCTTGAGGACGCTCCTGCCCACTTTGTACAGGAGGGATGGAGATCTCCAAAGCGCTCGGGCTCCTGGCAGAGCTCTTGGGTCTGCTATCCTGTCTCAGATGTGTGGAGGTAAATGGTTATTTTTCTATCTGCTTGTAAGAAGCCACTTGGGTCTTTTAATATCCTCACTATGTGGATCATGTTATTACTTGTTTTCTTGTTATTACTATATTTTCTAGAGCGTCTAGGCAGCTGTGGTCTCTGGGAAGGGCTGGGGGCTTGGGGAGAGAATTAGTTTCGTTGTGCATATGAAATTCAGAAAAAGAAACAAAGCAGGAAAGCAGGATGCACAAGGGCTTGCAGATGCTTTGGCTCGGGTTTCCTGCGTTTCTCAGGCGCTGCAGTGACCCTGGCAGGAGAGATCCTTTGTTTCTGTCCTTTGCTGATTGCCCCTGTTGCTGTCGTGGACAGATGATTTATTGCCGCACGGACCTGGGGCAGTGCCTGCAGCACAGGCTGTTTGCACTGAGTTTGGGTGGTGGTGATGGTCACAGTTAGGATACTTTGGAAGCTGCTACAGTAACGGGCAGCAACTAATCTTTCATTAGACGGGAAGCTCATTACTTGGACTGCAGTACTTTCGTTTGTGGTCTGGCTCAAAGAGCAGACTCAGGCTCTCATGCATACCCTGCTATTGGTCTGACCCATCCCTCTGTCGCCTGCAGAGGGATGGGTCACACACACACGCGTGTGCAGGTGTGCACTAAAAGGTCAAGGGACCTGTAATGTGGCTCAGTCACCTCTTTGGTGCAGTCACAAAAGTGCAGCTTAACTCACTTTCCTCTCTCTGCGAAGAGCTTTGAGATCCTCAGATAAGTCCTTCAGCACTGTTGATTCACAAATCATTATGTGGGATTGCAACAGCCTGACACATGCTGATAGATGGGTTTTTGTCTGAAAAGGGGTTTTCAGTTAAATGCTGTTTTATCTGTGCATCTCCTTGTGCATATGCATCTGAGATCTGTTCTGCTCTTTCTGAACCATGTGAGGAATTGATCTTTCATGTGCAGTATCACATTTTGACTTCTGGAGGGTGATGCTGGAGCTTGGTCATGGTTGTCAACACCTGCTGGACCAGATTCATAAGCTTGATTTGAAAATACCAAATGAGTATATGTCATTCTTGCCAGGTTTCTGTGGGATTTATCTCTGCTTATTCCAGTAGTGGATTTGGTTTAATTTCAAATTTAACTTTTCCTCTTTTTCAGGGGGAGGTGGAGGCAAAATTAGGCAAATAGGCAAAATTACTGCATTTTGAAGAAAATAACAACCATTACCAATAGCTCATATTCTTTATCTGCACACCTCTGCTCTGTGGATTACAACTCTTTGTTCATATGAGAGTATTAGAAATGTTCATTAAAAATATTTAGAAACTAATTAAACTACAAAGAGCTAGCAGAACCATGTACAGTTTCTTCTTTTCACTCTGGGTCTGTGAAGATCTTGCACTTGCTTGGACATGATGTAGTGGTGTTGAGTGGAGATCCCTATCTCTCAGGCAGAAGTCAAGTTATAACCACAAAAAACACTGCCTATTAGAGGAAATGCAGTTTTGGGGCCAGACAGGATGCTGGAATTCTGAGGACTTTGTTTCATATTTTTTGGTTTTAGATATTTAACTCCATTTGGATAATAATACTATAAATCATATATTTTCAGGTATTAAAATCCTCAGAAAGCCTTGTTGGGTATTCCTCTTTAGATGTTTCCCATTTTGTACATGGATGCTTATTACCATTTTAACAGGTATCCCTGGGGGCATCATCCTATCATGTAGACATATTTCTGTTTGCTGCTGTGACTATAGATGATTTGCCCTATAAACCAAGAAAGAATGAGTGGTTATTCATTATTTTTCTTACTGATAATAATGATTTTCTTCTAGCTTTTCTTTCCATAGGCATCTCTCTCAGGCTTCCAACTCTGTTGGAAAAAAACAAGCAGAGCCCTGTAATGTAGTGCTTAGATCAAGGGTAGTTGTCTGCAGGTTGGTAACTATTCATTTTGCTGTTACTGGACAGAGCTTTGATTGGGTTTGAAGAGGAGCAATGGGCAGAGCAGGGAAGAGGCTGATTACTAGGGTGTGTTTGCCTAAAGCCGCAAAAAGCTGAACTGCTTTTAGGACATGCCCATGTTTATTTCATCGGATAATCATCTCTCTGCTTTTGCTCTGTTTCTTTTCCCAGGCTTTCCTGGGATCCCAGCCCAACCAAAACCATTTGCAGAGTGCAGGTAAGAACAAGAAGTTATTATTTCAGTCATTGGGCAGATTCTTTCCTGAAGTGGTGATCTGAGACCATAGGTACAATGAACCACTGCTACCTGGCCTTCCTCCTTTCTTTTCATTACTTCTTCAGTTCTTTTCTCTTGCCTCAGTGTCTGTTTATCTCCTTCACCGACATGGCCAAACCACTTTTGTTTCTTCATGTCTAATGCTCTTGCAGTTCCCTACTCCTTCTATGTGTTCTTTTCATCACTTTCTCTGCCTTGGTCTTTTTTACATGCTCACTTTTCCTCTGTTCTAACAACTACTGAATTCTCATCTGTGCCCTCTGAGGGTCCCAGCTGGTGCAAAGCACATGGTGTGTTTTCAGGACATCTACCTTTAACTGCTTCTCATTTTTGGGTACTGTCACTTACCCTCTCTGGGCTTGGCAGTGGCTACAAGGCAAATGACAAGACACAAAGTTTTTTCGTACCCTTGCTCTTTGCCCTACGTGTCCTTATTGTAGAATAATTGTAAAGAGCCTAGGATCAAATTTAAGAGTATCTTATTCAGACGCCAGAGTAGATGGGGAAGGAAGTGGTGGAGTGTGTGCCACACTCAAGTGATGCTCCAAAGTGAGTACCATTATTCCAGTGAAAGTGGAATAAACAGTAATGGTAACTGCTTCAAACTGTCCATGTTTGGACCTAGATTTAAGACTTTTCAAAGGTCTGTCTGGGTAGTTCATGACTTTCAGATCAATTTGTGGTTTAGATAGTGAGTATTACAAACCTTCTTTGAGCAGCCTCCTTGAAGAGTAATAAATTTGAAAGCAATCAGGCAGCAGTTGAGACTGCAGACATGGGAGGTGTTTCAGATAACTGGGTGGTATCTCCCACATCGTCTGAGTTTCAGTGTGAGATGCCCTAAGGAATGCTAACAGCTCCCTTCCTGTGCCCAGCATCCAGCATGTGTGGTGTCGGACCTCTTGGGTATTACAATGGCTCGCTGGCAGTCACTGAGGCTGGGGCAGAGTGCCTCAACTGGGCAGAGTTCCCTGATTATGTTCAGCAGTACCCAGACCGTGGCCTGGGGGACCACAACCACTGCAGGAACCCAGACGGGGGAACTACACCCTGGTGCTTCTACCGGCTTGCGTCAGGGGCCATTGGCTGGGCCAACTGTGACTGCAACCAAGGTAAGGGCTGCTGCATATCTGCAGTGTCCAGGCTGCACTGGCTCGGGGGCTCAGGCCAGAAATGTGTGCTGCACAGACTTGCAAGTGGCAGGTGGAACACACTGTGAAAGACGCACAGTGCAATGACTGTTCCGAAATGTTGAAATAATTAGTACTAGAGGCTAGCCTGTGTGGGAGAAGAACGTCCATTTATAGTAGGGGGTGGATTTAAGCTGCTGTAGCTGTAATGCCTTGTATAGATGTTTTATTCTCATACAAGGAGACCTCTTTTTTTTTTTTTACTGATAACTTACGCCACTTTGAAAACAGTTTAAGTTATGTGGTAAACAACCCACTCCTGCCCCTTAAGCGTCCATATCAGGGCATTCCTCATGTAAGTGTAGCAGTTCGAATACGACAAGAAAAATCTTCTGTGGCTAGGTTTGTAAACCTTCTGTTGGCAAGGCAGGTCATAGGCTTGGATTTAACTTTCTTTTCTCTGTGCAGACACAAGGACTGCTGCCTGCTTTGAGGCAAGCAAGGGAGCTGAGTTCTCTCAATGCACTGGCTGCTGTGCAACATTCTTGAAAATGTCCTCCTGTTTTTGAACCTTCCTTGCTTTTCCCACATCTTGCAGAATAGAAAGAAGTTTAAGAAATGAATTGACAAAGTCTTTTCCCTTGCCAGTGGATGTGCTTTCAAAGGTGGCTTCATTACAGTGAAGGATACAAGTGTTAGAGTTGTGCTGTGTGCCTGCACTGAGGGAGGAGATGTCTCTAAACTGTTTCTAGACAGTGATAGATATTTGTGGTGGGGTGGGAATTGAAAGGGCATTTACATTGGCACTTGTATTTCTTAGAGAAATTAAAGAGGATTCGTCTGCTGTTGCTGAACATCTCACTGTAGCAACAGTGACTCATACAGGTGAAGCAGTCAATGAAAATTGGTCAGTGGAGTGTCAGAAGTAATTAGAGAGCCTGTCATTTCCATATAACTTCTCAAGGTAGCATGTAAAATCATCCCCATTTCACAGAAGGAGAATATAGAAGCTGTGGCAGAAGCCAAGT
>NW_008663648.1:4826-6551 GCF_000695815.1 Acanthisitta chloris
GAACACAGCACCAGCCATCCCTCCAAGCAGCCATTGCTGAAACTGGGATGGTGCCACATCTTTCATAACATGCCACTTCAGTGCCAGCACAAACAAAATAGGGATGAGAGAAGCCAACTGCAGTTCATCTCAGCTACATGCAAGTCCAAGACTTGCTGGTCTGAAATCTTCAGCAGCAGATAGCAGCTGGGTGTTTTGGTTTTTTTCTCTTTTGGAAGGTGCTGTGCGGTTAGCCGAAGATAGTAGTGTGGAGCTGTACTTCAATGGACTCTGGGGCACCATCTGTGCTGACCACTGGACTGATTGGGATGCCAGTGTTGTCTGCAGGCAACTAGGTTTCAGGTGGGAACCTCAGCCTGGTTGCAAGAGTTACATGCATGTGTGGCCTTTGAAAGAACAGCCTCTGTGGTTACGGTTCCTCTGGCATGGTGTGTTGACTGGGGGGAAGGAGTTTGTTTTGTGGGCTTATTTCCCATTTACCAGGGTCCTTTTGCACTGTTTACTTTCCATGACTATGCCCAACCCAATCAGCATTTGCAAGAATTTTTTAAAACAACAATTTCTTCTTCGTGCTCCAGACTGTGATGTGTGAGCTGTGAGATCACATCCCCTTTTTAGTATCACCAGCTGGAGTTACTGTAGATCTAAGAGAAATTTTAAGAGTATGAACTCTGTTTGGGAATCTGGGATTTGCACCTTCAGACTACCAAATAGCAAAGAGATAAAGTTCACAGAGAAAGAAGGTGATTCAGACATTTGAATGTTTGAGTCTGTCGATGGGTTTGTTCATTGCTCTCGAACGAGGGTGCCGTTTCTGACTGGAACAACTCTTTTGCAGTAAGTAGGCACACAAAATAGGTTTGGTGGTGGGAAGTGCTTTGTGCCTGCTGGTGCTTTTCCATTAGACTGTAAATGGCTAGTCCTTTATGCACTCCCACTCAGCTGGGCACACTGGGATGTGAAATGGCACAACGGGTCTGGAGAGTCACAAGAACTGAGGGAACTTGTAAGTCAAGCAGTGCTATGGCATTTCATCACTCTGTTGCATTCTCTGTACCAGTGAGATCGGCACAGCTGGGAAGAAGAGCCATCCAGGACCGTGGCCTATTCCCTTGCACCTGCAGTCAGCAAACTGCCAGGGAGATGAGAAAACACTGCTGCAGTGTGACTATCGGGAGGCTCTGTCAGGAGCTTGTAACCAGGGGAGTGCCATGGTTGCTTGTGTTCCTCCAGAAGGTAAATCTCCAGAGCAAGCTTGCTCCCTGTTTCTTCTATCAGTGTTACTGGTCAGATCTAAAATCTAAGGTCAGAAAGATGTGGAAAGAATATACTTGGAACACGTTCTCCTTTCACCTGCTATTACAGGTGTTTTTCTTCCTTCCAGTGGAAAATTATCTATCTCTTCCCAGTCCTAAGTACTCAGAATGGTGTATATCTGAACAATGGCTGTAGGTTATGACCACATACCCTTTATATCAAACCAGGCTTTTTGTCCGCAGGCAGCAAACTCCTAGTCCCCACAGCAGCCAGTTAAAGAGCCATGCCTGGACCAGCAGTACCCCACACTGTGGGCTGCAATCATGGATGCTTATTGGGAGTCTAGAGGGGAGGATGTGGAAAGGTGGGATGAGAGCATCCTAAGAGCTCCTCTAGCTAGTGAATGGTTCTACACCCTGAACTGCTGGATGTGCTTTGTCTGTGTCTTGTTCTGTTGTGCTCTCTTTC
>NW_008663648.1:6564-26133 GCF_000695815.1 Acanthisitta chloris
CCCACTGCGTATAGTTGGGGGGAAGGAGAGCTTTGAAGGGCGAGTGGAGGTTTACCATGATGGCAAGTGGGGTACCATCTGTGATGACCAGTGGGACGACCGGGATGCTGAAGTAGTCTGTAGACAGCTGGGACTCAGGTAATTTCTCTGTTGTATGTCATGGAGTGGTAATAAAAGCAGACAGAATGAAGAACATGAGAAGATGTTCCTTCATTGTATTACCAGCTCTTTCTATGGGAGATACACAGAAACCATGGGAAAGATAATTCTGGACTGGTAAAGGGACTTTGTACTTCATTCCTGTCAGTTCTATGGGTTTATGCTGTGTAAAAAACAGTTGGTGCATCCCTGTCTGGGAATTGTTTCTGTTTACCCCCGTTCATTGTTTTTGCAGACATGTCCTACTGCAAATCTTGTTGGCCTCAGTGATAACTAGTCATGGTGAACTGCAGTTGGTTAAGTTTAAACACCTCCAGTTTCACTGACTGCCCTCATCCTTTTCAGGATACAAGGAGTGAGGAAAGCAAGAGAGCACCTCATTCTCCTGTGTGCCATGCAGCACTTAACATGGGAGCTGTTGTCTACTGAACATCCTTGAAAATCACATTGGTACAGGGTTATTTAAAATAGATGATTCAAGTTTGAGATCACTCAGACTCAGGAGTTTTGCCTGTTAGTGAGATTGTATCTGAGACTGATGTTAGAACATTTTCCTCAGAACTCCCCGTGTGTCTGAACTGTTCATGTTGCAGGCATATTTTTGTTCTGTGTTGGAAAGGCTCACTGCACACATTCCAACAACCTGTTTCGGTTAGCAGTTGGCAACACCACTGTGTCAGAAATGCAGATGATCTATGGGAGGACAGTGGCCTAGCATAGGAGAGTCCCCATGTAGGGCAGAATCTGAGGGCATAAGACCTTCCTTACTGAGCATATGTGTCTGTCACGTTTGCAGTGGGAACCCAAAAGCCTTGTCATGGGCTCACTATGGGCAGGGATCTGGCCCAATCCTGCTGGATGAAGTGCAATGCTCAGGCAATGAACTCTCACTTGACCAGTGCAAGAAGAGTGAGTGGGGACAGCAAAACTGTGACCACATTGAAGACGCTGGGGTCTCGTGTGACCCTTTCACAGGTACAGATCCACAGCTCTATGCCCATATTACTTGGCTTGCTTAGCAGGTAACCGCCTGTTTCAGGACCCTCCAGAGCTTCTATGTACAGCTCCCACAAGGACTGCCAGATGTGGAGGCAGAGAGCAAGCACCAGATGGGAATGGATCAGAAGCAGGCTTGGTGGTGTTCCCATGGTTTTCCTCAGGTGGTATGGAAAGGCTGAGGTGAATCCTCCCCTGCCACATGTGTGTGTCTAGGAGCAATGAACAGTTGATTTTGAATACCCAGAGATATCTTTGTCTTTGGTTTCTTTCACTCATGGCATGTCCAGAGACCTAGCAATGGTGCAAAGGCTGTTTCTTTTCTCCTCTGCTGAGTGCTGACCTTTCCTTCTCCCACCCTTGCAGAGGGCACTGTCCGGCTGGCTGGTGGCCGCAGCCCCAACGAAGGCAGGGTAGAAGTTTATTACAATGGAGAGTGGGGCACAGTATGTGATGATGGCTGGACAGACCTCGGTGCCCAGGTGGTCTGCAGGCAGCTGGGCTTCAGGTAGGACCAAGAGTGTGTGTGGTGTCCATGCTTCCTAATTTCAAGGATTAGATTCCATTACCCTTCACTGGGATAGGCTGAACCTTAATCCTTCAATGCTGTATTTGTTAGAAGACTTATTGCCATTATATATCTTTATTCAGGAAAGATAAATATGTATCCATATCCTTTCAAAGGGGGAAAAAATAATCTATAGTGTCACTTGCCTCAGTCTGTTTTGAAAGCAGGTACCAGCCTTGATACTGTCCTTACGACCCCCTCAGCAAAGCCAGAAAGTTCTCTTTAATGCTCCTTAAATTTGCAGGTGTATCAGCTCAGCACTGCCACATCCTCTGCTCTGCCAGTGAAATTATCACCTGTCTGCTCCAGCAGCTGAATGTACCACCTGCTTCAGTAGCTCAACAAAGACCATCCGGGCAAGCAAAGAGTAGTAATAGGGATTTTCTTAATGCTTTTCTTTCAGCCTCTTGCTGCACTGTTGTCCCTTCAGGTGTGAGTTTGGGGAAGGTTTAAAATCAGGATACTGTAGTCTTGGAGCCAGTAAAGTGGGTTTGTGGATTTTTTAATATGATTTGGGTCTCCTTGTAAAATTTCAACGATATAGACCAAAAAAAGGACTAAATTCTTCCTTTTGAGTTCAGCTGCATACTGTTTGTCATCTCTTGTAGTACCTAAATGTTTGCAGCTTTCTGCATTTCAATTCCTATAAAAAGAAGTAGAATTACTTAAATGCTGACATTTTTGATGCTTCCTCTGCTAGCCCCTCCCCACACCAATGTACCTAGGGTCATGTCTGCAAAGCAGCCTTTGCTAGCCCTCTCTGCTACTATGACTGTGCCTTTCACCATACACTAGAAAATGGACTGGTCTGAGCAGGCCTCCATGAAAACTGAAGCTGGTGAGATGTGAAGGTGCTTGGTTTCCATCCTGCATGTCACTGAGTGGTTTAGGTCAGAAGGCCACTGATAACATAGTTAAGCTCTGCAGGGGAGTTTCCCTTTGGGTCTGAGCTTGGGTCCTGCTGTAGTATTAACAAGTTTTAATGAATCTTGCATTATGTTCTGTTTCCTTCCTCTAGTGGTCCTGCTGCCCTGGCCTCTGAAGGGGACTATGCTGCTGGCCAAGGCTTTATCTTACTGGATGATGTGGCATGTGTGGGGACAGAGCTGTCCCTCCTGGACTGTCCCCACAGCAACTGGGGGCAGCATGACTGCTCACACGCTGAGGATCTGGGAGTCCGCTGCTCCCCAGAAAGCAACACGGTCGTGGATGGCAGCCTGGGTAACTTTCTCTTGCCCTGGACAGTGGGGAAGTGTCACCTGCTGGTCTGTTCCCTTGGAGTCTCTGGTAGCTGTGGGAGTTTTCCCTGTGCTGTTTCAACGAGGGGTCTGCTTTTTGAGGAGGAATGAGCCCTGGCAGACTTGGGCCAGAGCCATAGAGCTGTGGCTCTGTCAGACCTGCAACCAGACCATCAGATAGATAGAAGCTGGATAGAGTTGTGTTGGCAGCCTGGAACAAACCTGAGGGGCTGAAGGGTAGTGGCTGCCTCAGTGTGCTATTGCTCAAGGGACCATTTAACTACACCATTTAGGAAACTGTTGTAGTTACATTAGTTTCACACCCTGCTAAGACAAGAGTACTTCAGACGCAAGGGGCTGTTGTCTGAAAATTTGCACTCTCTTGTGTGCATGACATACTTGTAATTCAAATTGTGAGGGTATTTCAAGTTAGCATAATTTCCTCATTTATATAATGCCTGGTACTCTCCCCTTTCCTTACTACAAGAGACTTTCTGGTCTGTCAGGCATTTGTTATTGAAATAGTTGGCTTCCAACATTTTTGTTTTTCCTGGATATAGAACTCTTCTCTTGCTTAGAGTAATGTAATCGTTTTACAATTTAATGGATTTCTTTCCCAGGCATGTTTAAGCTCATCTACTCTTGGCTCGGGAGTTAATAACTTTCCCTCTGTTCTTGTTCCCCTCTTTACTCAGCTTTCAGAATATGATCCACTGATGATTTCCAGTATGTATTAAATAAATTAATATGTATGTAGTCTTCTGATTCAGCACAGAATTAAATGTCTTCATATAGAAACACTTCTCTTTTTTCTTTCTTTTTGTTTTAAGGTTACTGATGTCTGGGATTCATCTTTTCCTATAGAACCCAAGTTTTGGACACCTGACACCTCTGGTGTTTTTGCTTGCAGTAACCCATGTGTTTTCTCCAGGGCCTCCTGTGCGGCTGGTGGATGGAGAGAGCATCAAGGAGGGACGGGTTGAGGTACTGCTGAATGGGCAGTGGGGCAGCGTCTGCGATGGTGACTGGACAGACAGAGATGCTGCAGTGGTTTGCAGGCAGCTGGGATTCAGGTAAGAGCCGTGGTACTTATGTCTTAGAGATAGAAACAGCTCTCATGGGAATCACTTCTTTCTGGACCTGTTTCTGGGGGTTTAGTTTCTTAGTTTTGGCATACTCACATATGCTTGAGGGAGTAGGGTCCTGTTTTCACTGTACTACTGCCTGTGTGTGGAGTGATACAAAACGTGCTGGCGCATCATCAGGTGGCATTCACTTGCCACCTGCTTACTGCAGATTAGCCACCCTCTCTCTAATTGCAGTGGTACAGCAAAAGCCAGAGCAATGGCTTATTTTGGTGAAGGCCATGGGCCCATCCATCTGGACAACATAGAATGCAGTGGCATGGAGCACACCCTGGGGCAATGTGCCAGGTCTGACACCAGGACTCAGAGCTGCTGGCACAGTGAGGATGCTGGTGTGATCTGTGACTATGTGGAAGAGAAGGCCCAAGATATCAGGAGAACAGGTGACATGCCCATTTCTTCTATGCAGGAATCTGGAGCTCCAGTTGTATCTCTGCATGCTTTTATAGTTTTTCCCTGTCATTCTTCTCTTTGGCTGAAACTTCACCTACAAAATAAGCATGTCCTGTCCTGCACCTCCAACGTGTTTCTTGTTTTCATTGCCTCTTCTTAGGAGCACAGGGTGCTCCAAACTCGTCTGAGGAGTCACCATATTCTTCCTTTGTACAGCAACTATGAGCTGTTGGGGTTTAGAGTTCTGAGGAAATATATATAGGTATAGGTCCCATTCCTGGTATAAGACTACAGAGACTTCAGGTAAGAACCTCCACCAAAACTGAGGCAAACCATGGGATCAAATCTTCTACGAAATCCATATGTGCAACACAATGCAGTCAACTACCATGAGGATTAATGCCCTAAGGGAAAGTGATTCGTATTTGGCTCTGAGACAGCAACGCTGATCCTTAATCTGAAGGTTCCAACCCAACTGCTCTAACTTTGCTGTGCAGGTCCAGAGTCTGGGGTGTGTGGGATGCGCCTGCTTCACCGCCGCAAGAAAAGGATCATAGGTGGAAACAAGTCTCTCAGGTATTACCCTGTACTTGTTGGGAGAGCCATGCTGCTTCCTGCTTTCCTACAGGCTCTGCAAACAGCCTGGTGAATGCTGAGTATATTAACACATTTTCACTGGTGACTTCTGAACTTGATTTGAACCAGTGGGCCTGTCTAGGGAAGGATGCATGCCAGATGGGGCAGAGTGGATGGGAAAAGAGGAAAAGGTCTCCCATATGTGTAGATACCTATTATCCCTCTTTTTCTTCTTCAGAGGTGGTTGGCCATGGCAGGCCTCACTACGGCTGAAGGGTTTTCGTCGAGATACTCGTCTGCTGTGTGGAGCAACAGTGATCAGCAGCTGCTGGGTGTTGACTGCAGCCCACTGCTTCAAAAGGTATGTCTGTGAGTTGGGAGCCCTGAGGGATACTCAGTGATGAACAAAATAACCTCATACAAGTTTATCCTCCCAGCCCAGTGGAATCACATGAGCAAAGTTTCTAGACCAAGACCTTCAGGTTATGATGTGTGTGATCTTGGAGTACTCATGGAGATGACTCAATATAGACTTGCCTTATCCTTCACTGCTTACACCTGGCCTCTTAACTTGGAGGCTTTACAACTTAAAGGGAACCAGCATTTTGCCATTCTTAAGTGCTTTAAAGACCTGTGAAGAGACCAGTTCAAAAGCCTGTTGCAACTATTGTAGCCATTTTTATAGAAAAAGAAGAAGTCCTGTTCATGGTAGATAGTGGCCTGGGACAGCCATTGACTGCAGCAGCTGATCATATCTGCTAAAGAGGTCCCACAGTCCTGCAGCTGGCACTGTTTTATCAGTGTGCGAGGAGGTGGTTCAGTCTCATAGCAACTGAGACTTGTGTGAGTCTGCCTTCCTTTTAGTAGGAGTATCAAGATATTGAGTCTCTTTTTCTGCAGGTTTGGTGTTGATGTGCGGCGCTACCTGCTGCGGGTGGGCGATTACCACACCGGCGTGAAGGATGAGTTTGAGAGGGAGCTGCCCGTAGAGCGGATTGTCCTGCACAGGAACTACTGGGCTGGCAGCAATGATAATGACATAGCCCTGGTCCGGATGCGAGGCAGAGAGGGGCACTGCCTCTCCTTCAACCGCCACGTTCTGCCTGTCTGCCTGCCCGACAGGAAAGAGCGGTCTGACATCAACAGGCAAGCCTGCATCATCTCTGGCTGGGGCGACACGGGTGAGTGGAGGGGCTCTGAGGGGCAAGAAGGGTGGGGGAGTCTGGGTACAGCAGCCTACGTGGGCCATTAATTTAGGTCTGCACAACTCAAGGCTAAGTTGTCACTGCTCCCATTGTCTGTGCCAGTGCATGGTGTTAAGGAATGGGGAGGTGAGGTGGGTTTTGTGCCACGGTATTTTCTGATTTATGAATCTTCTTGATTCTGCTCATGGTGAAAGCTTTGGTTTCCATAGCATCCCTCTGCAGCTGTGGAAGAGACCAACGCTGCCATCTGGCCACAGTCCTCTCTTTCTTCCCTTCATACATATTTTCCCACAGCAGATCCCTTAGGGAGCAGCCTGTGCAGAGCTGCTATACCAAGCTTGTGTGAGGCCCCCATGTTCCCATGACCTCCTGCCTTCTTCATGATACTGTAGTAGTGCAGTGGGGGATTGGAGGTAGAAGGAACCTCTCTCAGACTACCTTGCTCAATCTCCCTGGATATTGCTGCAGGGACAGATGGGCTCTGAGGCTGATGTCTGCACTAGGTTCAACACAGCCTGTACCTGTCCTCTTTGAGCACATTGCTAGGAAGCTTCCTAGGTAGGAGGGAGGGGAAAGCCTTTCTGGGGCTGCCGTGACTGGAGCAGAACTCTGTGTTTAGAAAGACTTGCTGCCAAAGCCCCAGGAACTTGTCTGTTGGTTTTGGACTTGCCTGTCCTTCCCAGCTGTTTCCCTAGCTATTCCCCCAACTGCTTAACTGCAAGCACACTTTTGCCTTTGGAGTCAGTTGTGCCAGTTGCACATGTCACTTCAGGATGTCTGGGGAGGATCAAGATGCAACTTAGCCATGTAACTATCTTAAGCTGTACTGGGGCTTAATGGCTAGAATCCCTCCCACACACCAAACCCAGCTTTCTCAGTGAGAGGAGCAGTTACCTACTACTTTGTAAACTTACATAAACCATGGGCACAGAAAGGTCATACTCCAATATAGCACATAAGCCTAATATAGCACATGAGTTCAGAGCAAGCTTGGGGGTAATAGAGATTTGATCAAATAGAGACAAATCTGGCCCAAGATGAAGTGAGGTGCCTTTGAATAATATTTGAATACCTCTGAAATATCTTCCAAAGGTTCTCTGAGGACTGAGCACTTAGCAGATATTACTGCATTTATTCTCTTGAGGAAACACTGTCCTTGTTTTACTGAGTAGGAAATGGAGGCTCAGATAGATGAAATAAATTGAACAAGGTTCTAGTTACTTGTTGGCAGAACCAGGAATAAGACATATCCTTTGATCTAACATTTTCTCCAAACCTCTTCCCCATAATCTTTGATCTCACAGCTCCTTTTTTGTGGTCTGGCTTGGCATCACTGTTTTCTGAAATTCTGAAATGCTGAGCTCAGCCTATTTCTGTGCTGCAGAGCTGACATGAAATGTGCAAGTGTCTGTTTCTGTAGGGAGCACCATTGCTTCAGGTTGCTGCTGTTGCACATGAATCAGTCTGGCTGGTCTGCTCTGTTCCAGGGAAGTCCTATTCAAGAACCTTGCTGCAGGGGGTGGTGCCTCTTCTCCCACGGGAAGACTGTGAGGCCCGTTACGGGCAGAGGTTCACCAACCGCATGATTTGTGCTGGGAACCTCTCTGAAGATAAACGGGTGGACAGCTGCCAAGGTGACAGTGGAGGGCCACTCATGTGTCAGAGGTCAGACGGACGCTGGATCATTTTGGGCATCACTTCTTGGGGGTACGGCTGTGGTCGGAAGGATTCGCCTGGTGTGTACACAAAGGTCAGCAAATTCGTACCCTGGATCAAGAGAGTGGCCAAGCTAAAATGAAGATGACTGAACTCTAGGAACTTCAGCATATGGTCCTTTTGCCCTGCAGCAGCAGAAGGCTGTGGCTTCTGGTCTGTGACTGATGGAGATTTTTTTCTCATTGGACACTGGCAAACGACTTCAATATAGACCTGGGAGAAAAACAATTATGACTGATTCTTTCAAGTCTTTGTTTTCACTTTAGTTTGTAATCTGTAAGCAGAGAAAGCAGGTGCACACTGGTAACAATGATAAGTATACATTGCTCTAAATACCTGAGTCCTGTAATGCAATCACACCTGTTCCTTTGCCCTGGCACACTGAAATGGTAGAAGTAGAGAGATACCTGCTGCTGAAAATCTATTCCTGTTTTTGTATGTTTGCACAGTTGAAAAACACTGCAAGGAGAGGTAAGATGCTTGGAAGATGGCACCAGGTTCTGTCATAGTGGAAATCTTCAGATATTTATTCATAACAGCTCTCTTCAATTCCAGGAATCAGAAGATTTGACCTGAGCTGAGGAACAGGCCAACAGTTGGGTTCTTTTTCTTCCCTGTTATGTCTCTAGGGGGAACCTTTTCTCTTCTGAATAGTAGGTCTGCTTCCATATGATCCCTTTAAAGTGTCTGCCCCTGCTAAGAGATGCTTGTCCCTCCTGCTGTAATCCTCTGTCACACATTTCCAGCTGTCAGATGCTATGGGTTTATTGCTGCTTTCTCACTATAGTGGTTCTTCGTGTGTGTTCGTTTTTTGTTTCCTTAGAACCAGTTGTTGGTGTGGGAGTAAATCTTCATTTTTAAGAGACAGTAGCTTTCTTGCCCTCATGATTACTATGAAGAACTTAAAAATGTGACCTCAAGTAGCTGAATAGACATGTTATTTTTCCTTAAACCAAATGTAATGTTAATTTCAAACATTCAGGTGTTGAATCATGACTTAACAGCACTGTGGGGACTTCCTCCTGGTACCTTATTCACCATAGTTATTAGCTGCCCTTTATTTGTGCTGTCAGTCTTTAATATCTCTGTGTTCACAGTTCTCCCATGAAACATGGAATTACTCCTGGGGTATACACCTCAAGCAAATTACTCACTCCTTGTGAAAAACAGTAAGTGTGCTGCAAAGCAGCTTCCCACTTTCCCGAAGTGTGTCCTATTCTTGAAACCTCTGGGCTATGCTTCCTTTTTTCTCTTCTTTGTGCTATTTCTCTTTTCATTCCTCTCAGTGAGAGTAAACTGGCTTAACTTGAGGGTATGCAAGCAATGCCATCAAGCTGTAGCTCTCAGCCTGAACAGAAAAAATGCTGAGAGAAAGCAGGGGTTATTGAATACTTCAATTTCTTCCTTCTGCCTCGTGCAAACGAATGAACAGAGTTCCCTCCTAAGCTTTAAGCACTTTTGAAAGTTAATTTATTATTCTTGAGTAGGTAAAAAACCACAAAAGTAGACAGAAGGGCTAAGTGCATTAACAGATGTACAGTGCACAGTGTCTTCTTGCTGTATATAGATAAGCCAGAGAGAAGACAGGTCTGCTCAGGAGCAGGGGCAGAAAGCTGTGATGTGTAAGCAAGGGCCTGAGTGTGGAATAATAATACAGGATGGGACATGTGGAACATGCCAGATGTGCATGTTTTGGATTCACTCATGCACTGCAGGGTAGGCAATGACAGGCACTGACCTGCTGCCTGGAAGGTCTGCACTCAAGGCATTGTGGTGTTCAGTATCTAGGCATTACCAAGGCAAGGCCAGAAGGCAGAGCACAGCCTGTGGATTAGCAATGTCATATTACAGTGCATGTGGTGACAGTCTGAGAAATCGCCTTGGATTCAATAAGTAGTGATTACCTAAAGCTTTAATTTCTCTTCTATAAAATAGCTTAGTGCAAAGGCTCTGATCTGGCTAGGTGGCTGATTTTATGTGTGTGAACACTAAACTAAGCATCTCCATTTACCCTCTCCAGGGATTGTAGGATAGTTGGGTTACCAGTGTTGCAGTGGACTGTTTAAAGATCCTGCTTGGAAACTTTAACATACAATTGTAGGAATCTTTAACACATGCAATGTCAGAACCCTTGAAAACTGGCCTTTGAGACAAACTTGTTCTGTTTGTGCCTCTTCTCAAGGGGCTGTATGTCTGCAGTGCAGCTTGTGCTGATAACCCTGTTTGAAATGCCAGGCTTGATCCCTTGGCAGTGCTGCACTTGGCTCCATGCTGGCTGTGTTGTCCTACAGCTGCTGGCAGAGTCTCTAAGACGCAAGCTGCAGACTGCTCCTTATCTCCCAGGAATTAAAATGTCAGGAGGACTGAGGGCAATTATGTCACAGACCTCTGGTCTTGCAGGGGATTAAATGTCAAGTTCCACACTGGCCACAACAGTACCTGTCTGGGAAATGTGGAGGGATTTGGCTTCTACCTTCAGCCTCCTCCCAGCTAGCATGCCACAGCACCTCAAATGGAGTTTCTGTGCCTTGGATGCTGTCACATCTCTAGTTAAACCTGGTTTGAGTTTATACCCATAACCCCAACAGGCAAAGAAACACCCCAAGGATTGAAAACGTGAGGTTATTCCCTAAGCCTACTTAGCGGGTGGCCACTATCATGTAACATGTGTGAGAGGCAGGCCTGGCGTTGTCTTCTGAAATTCCCATGTTCTAGTTCAAAATATTCCTTTCTCCTAGGTCTTGTCACCATGAAAACTGTTAGAGTCTTGTAATTAACGTTCTCTGAGTCCTGCATGAGCCAGGAGGAGGGAAGGAAGTAGCCAATCTCCTTTCCTTGCCTTTGCACCTTTGCCTGCCAATACTCTCTTCCATTGTCTTGGCCTGTTCCGGAGCACCACGGCTGCTCCTCACTGTTTACCCTGGGACTGTGGCCCAAACCAAACTCATGAGCTTTGCCACAGAGGCTTACTGGAACCACCTGGTTGGATGAGTGGCACTTAGCCACTCTAGGGCTGTATTTTGTAATGTTGGCCAGCAGCAGATGTTTCAAATGATAGTGCATGTGAGTCTGTACTGAACAAGTTTTAACAGCCTTTCCTCTGAGGGAATTTTGTTCTTGACCCACTTAAATTAATTACTTGCATTACTATTATTATCATTAAAAATGGAAGTACAAGTACTTGATCCTCTAGGTGTGGTACAAACACTATGCACTATCCTTTTGTCATTTTTTCTTTTTTTACTAAAGTGTGAGAGTTTATATCCCTAACTTTTAAAAACCAATTTAATGTAACCAGCCTTCATCTTCCACATAAATGTTTAAATTTTTAATTTTGTATTTAATCCAACTAAGCTCTCAATATTTTCTGGCAACGAAAGCCAATATAATTTTATTCTCCATAGCACATAATTTCTTTTTATGGTTTCTGAATTAATTGCCTTTTGTTTTCATTGAATCCCATCTGTCCTTGTGTTCTCAGCCATGAGAGGAAATAAGGGGCCTGGCTTTATATTCTCTGCTGTTCATTACTCTAGAGATAGTTCCTTTTCTACGACTGTGGCTTCTCTGTCTTTCTTCAACCCAAACTGTCTAGGTGTCTGACAATATGCTGATTGTGTCTCTGTGTCTCTCTTTCTGCTGGATCTTTAAGCTTTGGTAACTAGAACTAAGTGCAGTTTGCCATGGGAGGCTGTGTCACCTGCCAGTTATTTTCAGTACTGTTTCCCATAGCAGGCAATGCTGTAGGTGATTTCAGTGCTGTATGTCTGTAGGCTGGAGCTAGCTTCAAACTTGCTAGTATGGTCTTGGTGGCAGCCTTGCTACAAGGGGATGAAAACCCACCAAGGTTAGCCCCCTCTGTGTCTCAGGCAGTTGCAGCAGTCCCACTGAGCTCACAGCAATTGTTGTAGGTATGTCTGGGGAGCTCTGGGCAGGGAGAACCTGAGCAGCTGTGTAGAGCTTCACCTTGGCTGACATACCCGTAGAGCTGACCTTCACAGCACTAGTCTGTTGGATAAGGGTAATGCATATCCAGTATTTCCAGGAGCTGAGAGCTCAGTCTCTGTTGCTGGTGGCTGCACTGTGCCACGTGGATGCTGCGAGACAACTTCCCAAAGCAGTGTGGCACATGCTGGTTGTGTGAGAAAGGGAACACCACTGTGACTGGCTAGGAGAATTGGCAGGAGTAGAAGCATGGCTATGGTAAGGGTCTATGGAGCAGCTACTACTGCTCCAGGTATCTCCCTCTGAGGGAGTACCCCAGTGCTCCAAAGGCTGACCCAGGTGTCTTCCTGACCTGTAGTTCCTGCACTAGTACTGTCTTGAACTGTCCATGCTTTGGCTAGCTGAATCTGGATTAAAGATTTATCCCTTTCCTGTAGCTGAACACTGTTCTGTTGATTTCTATGAATTATGTTCTATGCTGTAATTAATCAGGCAGCTGTTTATTAACCCAGACAGGATGTCAATTACCCTTGTAATCCTTGTACACTTGTAGCAGAGAATAACAGATCAGTTTCTCAAAAGTATTAATGGAGGCATTGATGAGGAACCAGGAATGTGGGTATTTTCTATCTCAGGGGTAAGAGAGGTAGGTCTGCTTTTTGTCTGTCTTGCTTCCTTTCTAAAGCCAATATGCTGAAGTCTCTTGACCCCAAAAATCTGCAGTGATCCATCAGCTACTTGAAAACAGATTTTTATGTGTATATTCAGCAATCAGATGATCAGATTCAGCTTTTAAGGGATGAACTGCACTGTGGTATTTAATAATATCTTGATAGACTCGCTGGGAATTTCTTGCAGCTAGAGGGAACAGAACTGCCTCTGGTGACTTGGGACTGTTCCTTGTGGAATGAGGCACTGTGGCCTGGACCAATGCACATCTCCTGGGCCGTATTTTTACTTGTTTGTAAACATATTTAATTTACCCCATCAAGAGGAAAGACTCATTTGTGTAATAGCCCACTCAGTCCTATTAAAATCCCTTTCTACTTACCAGGGGCTGAGTACCTCTGAAATCAAGTGCCAAAGCTGTCATGTCCCCTGGATCAACACCAATGGCTCAAAAGGTATGCTAATAAATGGATTATACTGTGACTGTGTGGGGCTCTGTCTTATTTTTAATAAAGTAATCTGTTCCAAGGGCAGGTTTTAGGATTTTTTTAACAGTGAATTAAGCTAATTAAATTTCTGTATTAATATTACTTTTAGAGAAGCTTCAACATGCTAAAGCATGTTGCAAAGTCAGCATCATGTTAGCTACCATTATAATGAAATGCAACAGTTCTTCAAGTCACATATTTTTTGCCATTTGGAACAGGTAAGGAGAAGGTTAACTCATTGCACTTAAAATTCAACAGGATTTGATACATCAGCTTTCTTATTTGTTGCTATAGGTGATCTTTCTATACAAACTTGTTCAGCATGATTTAGTTTCCTTGTAGTCTAGGATTCATGTGTCACCACTCGAAGAATCAAAGCCAGCCTATGGAAAAGTGGAAGTGTGAGAAGAGAAATGCAGTTTGAACGAGCCATTGATTCAGGAGCACTGTCCTACTCTACCCCAGTGATGAAACCTGAATTGATGTACAAAAGGTCTGTCTTGAAACGTAGGACAGCTCCCTGCAAGGTCTGCACTGACTTTCCCAAGTCATTAGGGTTATACTGGGGCTTGGTGTAGCTGGTGCCTGCAGACTCCAAGTATTAGAGTGTATGACTTGTCATGTGTACTGACTCCAGCCTGATGTTGGGCACTGATGTGCACTCACTGAAGAAAGAACTGCTTGTGGTTAACACTCCCCTTGCTTCAAGTCTGCCTTTGGGGTTTTCTACACCTGCTCACATTTCTTCTCTTGCTTGTGCAAAACTGGGAAGCAGAGTGCAGGCATTTTAGCTGGCTTTCTATGCGTCAGCAGGCACTGTTTCACCACATCAGCTCTGCAGTGCTCCTCTATAGTCACTGCCTAGGAAAGAAACTGTGGTTAAGATTACAAGTCTGTCAAAAGCTGTATTTTGAATTAAAGCACTTGACTTCTGCCTTCATGTGGTAAAAAGGCTTGGGAGGAGTGTATGGCATGAGCTTACTTGTTTCAGGTTGCCACCTGTAGGATAGCTTTGGATTTTGGAACTGGAATACGAATGGGGAGAAAACTGGGCTTTACTTCATGCAGTTTTCCAACTAGGATAGCTATCATATTCATTGGGAGAGAGGAATGAGGGCATTCAGGTGTCACTGCGGACATAAAAAAAAATTCTTACTTGGGTACAGTTTCCTCTTTCTAATGAAAGAAGACAGGATACTGCTCTGACTGCCTTGGGCTGCTGGGCTGGGTCCTGTGCCACTCTTAAACTGGCCTGTCTAGAGAGGGTACCTGGCATTGGTAGGAGGTTTCTACAGAATCCTATTCCTGTGAAAAGAGGAAGTAGAGCCAGAAAAATGGATCTTTGAGTATGTGAATGATCCAGGTGGAGTAATTTATGTTTAGAAAACCCCTTGGATTTAAGACGTGCCGATGGAGGACTGGCATAGGACAGACAATTTCAAACATATTGGTGAAGTCCCAGTGCACCATTTAATCTTCTCCTCCCTGCTTTTCAAATCCCACACCTTCTGCCAGAAATAAAAGGCACCTTTCTCTTTGCAGATTTTCAAAACCAGCCTGCCACTTGAAAGGAAGAAACAACTGCCTTGGATCAGCTTTACCAAAAGGAAGCTGTGAAACTGTGTGGCTCTGATGTCAGCTAAGCAAAAGGCCTTGTTTATTTCTCCCTTTACATCTGTGCTGGCCTTCATGTAGACATCAGGGCAGCTGTGACTAGCTGTAAGGGCCAAGCTGGGAACAGGTGGAATTCCGTCAGTGCTGGGCTTATGTTCAGTTGCTGCCCAACAGAAGAATCAAGTGAGCAAGAATTAAAATTTTAATTTAAGCAAATTAATCCTGTCTGAAAGTGCTTGCTGAGCATGTTTTGATTTCCAGCCCCTGGCCAGTCCTGGGGCTTAGAATCCAGCAGCAGATTACCTGCCCAAGGTTTCCATGAGAAAAGGTCATGCAGTGGTGTGCTGGCCTGTTTGCCCATGTGCTAGCCTGGACAGTGGGCCCTAACAGCTGCAAAGGTAGGGAGTGTGGGGGTAATTTACCATGACAACTCAGCTGAAACCACTTTCAAATTTGTACTTCTCACTTTCTTCTTGAAAATAGAACAAAACCACTTCAAATAACACCAAAACCCTCTTCTTTGCAATTTAACTAATCTGCTCTGCTTAAAACTGAGCTGCATACAAAGAAGGAAATGTGCTTCGAAAGGTTAGTTCCTTACTCTTTTCCCCCCTCCTCACTCACATGTGCAGGCTTGCTGTTGGTAAAGTAGGATTACAGCCTCCAGCTGTGAGATGGAGACATGTTTAAGAGAGCACAAGCATACTGCTCAGACCACTGGACACCCTGTGGTTTTCCAGAGCCAGTGACCAAACATGCAAAAGCTCCTTTGCTTTGAATTTACCATTTCATTATCTGTAGGAAGACTAAGAAGAAAATCCTGTATTCAGCACAACCATACTGAGGTCTCAAGAGAAACCCTTTTATCTGCCCACATTTAAGCCACAGCTAGGTTGCTTAAGACTTGAGAAGTCTTTATTGCCCTGCAAGGCTTGTCTTCGCAGCTATATGGGTTTAACAATTTGGTTAAAATGATGCGACTTTGTGGCTAACACTTAAAGGTAACACATTGTTTGTATCAGATGCCTCTGTTCAGGCGAATCAGGAGTGTCCACACATAAGATGCCTGAAGAAAAAAGCAAAGAGGATGCTAATACTTACTAAACTCCTACTGCTATTGTATTTAACCATCCTAAATAAATATAGGTTGCTACATCCAATACTAAATGTGATGATAGAATTACACAGATCTACTTTTCTTCCCCCAAGAAGACATGGGAAATTACCTTGGGAAGTGCATTAAATTTTTGGATAATAAGTTTTACAGGACTTTGTCAGAGCATTTTGGAGGCACGTGGCTGAAAATTAAAAGCTGCCTAAAAATGCTGATAGCCTTTGAGGCAGTGCACAAAACAACCAGTTGCCAGCACCTGCTAAGGGTTGGTCGCCTGCCTGGAGAGGAGAGCTGCAAATAGAAGCAGCTGATTTCATCTGGGAATTCCTAAATCTCCTAAAGGAGGAGAATCCTGAATACATCAAGGGTATGAGTTGTGCAGATGAAATAGGTGAACACTCTTTACTTATAAGCATCCAAATAATTTTAAGGATCGAGTGATGTGTTTTACAGAGCACCCTGCAATAGATCCTAGTTGCTTAAGTACATAGGTCTAGGAAAAAATAATCTTTTCTCCCTCACTTCTTACAGAAGCACAAAAGCAATTGAGAGCAGCCCAGGTAATTTTCAGTCATTGTGACATGTGTAATGTATTTGTTAGTGTCTACTCTTTCTTGCACAAAAAGAGGCCAGTTAAACAGATGACTGGAAAACTGCTGATTCTTATCCACACTCATGAGTACAAAACTTGTCATGGTGTTTTCTTAAGTGGAGTGCTGCTGTGTGGTTGTAGCAACCACACGTTTTGTAAGAGAAGCTTATGTTGGATTGACAATTCAGTGGACACTTGAACCTCCCATTGAGATCTGATAGGAGGTAGCACTAATTCAGTGCTTCAAATAAAATGCCTCACATCCCAAACTCTATGGTTAGATTATTTTTCTGAGGAAAGGCTGTGCAGAGTATATATACAATTTTAAAGTCCATATAATATTGTACACTGCTGTTCTTGCATTTCAGAATCACCTTTTCTTAGTGGTCTTTTACTCCTGTATATAAGTGCTAATGCACCTAATATTTATATTTTGAAAAACTTCAGTGCTGAGAAGCAGCTATAGTACAAACTTTGCTATGGCCAGTTTCATCCTAAGGAGCAGGTTCCATAGCATGGAGACAGCTTCCACTCCTGAAGATGTGAGAAGGATTTAAATACAGCAGGGCACTATTTCAGTTAGCCAAGATCTGCTTGCATATATTGCAGAGTACTGTATGTTGGCCTTGACATGAACAAATGGACTTCCTATGTCTCCCTAGCAGTGATCTGGTACTTCCCAACTGACTGTATGTACTCTCAATAGCAAATACTGAAACCAATCATCTGCAGCAAAGGTGTGTTGAGGGTCAGCTACTGCAGCACTTGCTTTTTTATTTTTCAAATTATGATTTTTGATTTCTAAAACTGTAGATTGATAGAGAAGGAATGTCATATTCAGCAATTTTCCTTAATTATTTTTTGGCAAACTGAAAATAAGCCAAGGAACCTATGTTTTGCTTACTGCCTACATCAAAAGAGATTTCTCAGAGTACTTAGGAAGCTTTCAAGTATATAACATTGCTAGTTAGGGTAATACACTAGCTAGACAATTGCTGAGTTTCCATAAATGAAGTATCCAACCTGTTCTCTAGACAAAGGAGAGAGATAATACACTGCTTTCACAATTGTTTCACCTTTGCTGAGGAAATGTCCAAATGTGATAGTGACTGAGAAAAAGAGGACTTGCAGTGTAACATATGTTTACTTTCTCCTCCAAGAAATGGACAACCTTTCTTTCCAGTTCCCTTTAACTTGGTGCTACTCCTTTAATTTA
This sequence comes from Acanthisitta chloris, assembly GCF_000695815.1. NCBI lineage: Eukaryota > Metazoa > Chordata > Aves > Passeriformes > Acanthisittidae > Acanthisitta > Acanthisitta chloris. The sequence goes on from NW_008663648.1 coordinate 24,199, forward strand.
TCTGTAAATGTATAGTGCATATTAGACCCTGCCAGACTGTCAGCCTTGGTAATGGCAGAAGAAAGTAGAAAGTGTTAGAAAGAAAACAAATGCTCCTGCAGGTTAGTGTGAAAGGAAGAGGAAAATATACTTGTAACCTGTGAAATACAAGATGCCAGACAACATATGCTCAGTAATCCTTGCAGGCAATATCATCTGCAAATGCCATCTTATGCTTTCTGAAGAGTAGTAGTTAGGTTCATACATAAGATCTTAGCCATAATTGTTGTCTCCTGCTTTATAACAATCATTTTAACAGCTGTTTCAAAGTGTTCCCCTACTGACTCCATTTCCCACAGATTTTATCTTACAAATGGTGAATTCACTTTTGAGTAAGGCTTTAATCAGGCAGATGTGCATATTCTCTAAGATTCCAAAGACAGAACCTTGAGCACCACCAGTTCAAAGTCTCCTGTGGAAAGGATTAGTCAAAGATTGGAAAACGCTCAGTCCAAATTTGTTTTTCAGAGCTTGTGATTCCTCAGGGCAGCTTTGCTTTCAGCTTCCTAGTATGCACTGTATGGAATACCTCTGTGCATCTTGCACAGCCATTTGCCTAGCTAGAAGCAGAGCAAGGGGACATGAGCTGTGTGCTGTCCCCTCTTTTATGCTTATGCTGTGTTTGCTCCATCTGTTCTACAGGCCCAGTGTTTTGAAATAAATAATGCTGGTTGGCTGCTATGCCTGTGGAAATGTTTTATAACTGTTATTAACAGTAATCAGTATATCATGAAACAGGGATCTTCTAGCAGGCACAGGAACTTAAGATATAAGAATTAACTGCAGTTTGCCATAGTCTCACAGAGCCAGAGCACAAGAAACTACCACTCTGCACATCTAATATATTACTTAGACACAAAGCCATATGTGTGCTTTAAAAATTTGCCTTTGCGTGTCATTTCTGAGTGCATTATTGCATGCGAAAAGACAATGAAATCTTTGTCGAGTCAGGCTGGAGCTGAACAGCTGGGTCCCACTGCACCAGCAGTGAGAATCTCTGGAGTGCTGTATTTTGTTATTGAGTCTGTGTTAGATTCAAGCCATAGCAAGGATGTGTTTTACTTCCCATGTAATCAGAAGTGAAAACCATGCTGGATGTGACTTGTAGAGTATCACATGACTCACCAGTGAAAAGCAGACACTTCTGGGGTGCAGTGCAGACTCTTTGATTTTTAGTCCCCAGTGAGAGCTTAAGACAGGAAACAAATGTAAATGTTGTGATTCTGCTTCAGGGTATGCATGAGTGCTCATGTGTGTCTCTCTCATATGGAATGCTGCATTCTGAAAATTGTCTATAATGGAGGCAGAGGAATTCTGAACAGTAATTTCCTTTCTCTGAAATAAGAGAGAAAGGAAAAACGTACAGCCCTGTAAGGGACAAACCATCTTTGTGGCAACCTTGTCATCTCTGCAGGATTTCTTATTGAATTTCTTCCTTCCTTAGCAGAATGCTGCTGAAGTTGTCAGGTACTATTTTTCATGGTCTCTGCATCAGTGACTATAGTTTTTGTTGGGAGATCCACAAGAGAAAATACATGCCTCCCTCATGCAATAATTTGGCTGAAGAAAACATGGATGAATGTTTATGAACTCCTGTGTCTTTCCAAGCTGTAGCCCTGAGGACAAGGAGAAGCGATTAATCACACCTGCACTCCCTCTTGTTGGCCAGGGGAACAACACATCCAGGCCTGGTCTGCACAAGCCAGAAGACACGTGTTTTGCAGTCCCTTGAAAAGCAATGTAAGATGAAAGTGCAAATGTTCACCCTGCTTTGCTTGCTACATTACTTTCATCACCTCTTCCATGCTTTCAGCCTGTGGTGTTTGGGCAAGTGAAAGTTGTATTTCTTTGGAAATCTCCACAACTCATGTGTTGGGGTCTGGCTAGCAGAGGAGC
>NW_008663649.1:0-232 GCF_000695815.1 Acanthisitta chloris
CTGGGGGTCCCCAGGGGTCACAGGAGTCAAGGGGGTCTGTGGGTCCCCAGGGGTCACAGGGGTCAGGAGGGTCTAGGGGTCCCCAGAGGTGTATCTGGGGGTCCCTGGGTGAGTTTGGGGGTCTCTGGGTGTATTTTGGGGGGTCCCTGGGGTGGATTTTGGTTGTCCCTGGTTGAGTTTTGGTTTCCCTGGGAGAGTTTGGGGGTCCCTGGGTGAGTTTAGGGGTCCCTGG
>NW_008663649.1:372-586 GCF_000695815.1 Acanthisitta chloris
CTGCCCCAGCGGCTCCTGGGGGGTCTCGGGGGGTCCCTGGGGGGCTGTGACCGTCACCACGTGGAGCTGCAGCTCTGAGGCCACAGCCTGGGCCACCCCCAAAGCCTCGGGCAGAGCCCCCCGAACCTGCACCCCAAAACAACACTCACAGGCACCCCAAAACACGGCCCAAAGTACAGCCCCAAACCACCTCTGAGCCCCAAAATACACCAAA
>NW_008663650.1:0-18882 GCF_000695815.1 Acanthisitta chloris
CGCTCGGTGCGTGACCCGTTCCGTTAGGAACCCGCCGTCTGTCTCAAGCGGCTTTTGAAGTTTGTGGGAATCCGCCCGCAACCCTGCCGCATGTGGGAAAGGCTTTGAGGGAAACGGGAAGGACGTCGCTAACAACAGCCCCGGCAGCGTGACACACACCACACACACCCCTCTTCGTGACATAAAACAAGGGGATACGGGACAGGAAAGGCTGTGCTGTCCCCAAACGCTTTTGCAGACAGCCTGTGTCACACGCTCCCTTTGTTAAGTCAGCCAAGATCCCTCTGAAAACCAGTTTGGCTCCTTGCCCCTCTCCCATGCCCAAGGTGGCTCCACAGCCCGGCTGCCCAGGAGAGAGCCCGGGGGCACAGCCCTCGCCTCCCCCAGCTCCGGGCAGCACCTGGAAGAACCGCCCAGTGCACTTTCTGCTTAGCATTGGAGCGGGGAAGAGGCAGAGGTGCCCATCGGCAAAGCAGCGTGCCAGCGCTTCTGCCTTCAGAATAAACAGTGTAATGGGAAAGGCAGTGGAACAAGACAGCAGTGCTAGACCAAACCCTGGTGGGGTTTTTTTTTGCCAAACTCAGATAAAACTTCATTCAAGTCTTGAGAAAAAGCTGCATGGACACCCAGGAAAGGCTTCAGGTTTGTTCTCTGTGAACTCCTGCAAACACCTGACCTTGTCAAGGTGCTGTGAGGGCATCCAAACCTTAACTCTAACCTTAAATCTAACTCTACCCTTAACTCTAACCCTAAACTTAGCTCTAACCCCAGCTGGATGAAGAGTGCTTGGGTTTCTTGAGGTCAGTGGATGTTGCAAAATGAGGGATGCTGCAGTGCTGGGCAGGGAAGCAGCTGATGAGAACAAGGACATCAGAGGTAACTGGGGATAGCCCACCACAGGGTGAGTCATGTTTTCTGCTCACGAGGAGTAAAGCACTGCACAAGTGGGGTGCGGCAGTGGGAAAATCTGACCAAGGCTGCTTATAGCATCCTATTTCTGGAGCAGACAGAAGTGCTGGGGAGTCCCCAGACTGGCAGGTTCTCACTGCACTTACTGGTTTTTAATTCTACCACTCTCCAAAGAGTACTGGGATATTTGGAGACATGGCCAAGCACTTTCCCAGTGCAGAACAGAGAAATCACAAAGGTACAGGGGTGCCAAGCTGCCAAGCTGGCTGCACCAAGCCACTGCCTAGGACTGCCAGAGCAGGCTGAGCAGTGCCAGTTGCAGGAAAAAAATGCAATTTCCCCAAACCAGCACTGTCTTGCTCCCCTTCCTCAGGGGCTCCTGGGCAGTGTGAGCTGTCTGTGCCACTGTCCATGCCTGCAAAGTTGGGGTCTCTGACCCAGCAGGAGTTACCTGCTGGTATGCTTGGCTGCCCCCAGCTCAGCCGGTGTCCCATGCCCTTGGCAGTGCAGAGTAGGTCTCCACAGGGAGCAGATGCAGGAATGAGACTATCAGAGATGAAGCAGCAGGCCGTTGGGCCCCCAAGCTGGGTGGCTGTGTGTTAGCAAGATCCCTCTGGCCCTGAGCTTTCATCTCCTCAGCCTACACAAAGGGTGCTACCAGCATGTATGTAAAAGCAGGAGAAACACAGGAGCCGGCCCTGAGGCATCTCTGCCTTCATCTCCTGCCTTGGACTGACAGCCAGCAATGACCTGCCACTCAATGGGAAAGCTTGCACACCTTACCCAGAGCAAAGGAGCCCCTAGGCACACATGGCTGTGCTGCACGCAGACAGGGCCCCCCACACTCAGCGCCTCCTAGGAGCCAGAGGCAGGGGGCTGTGGTGTCCAGCCCAGCTCCTGCAGAGCTCAGGCTGCAGCAGGGATGCAGGGAACACTGGGGACCAGGTGATGCCCTCCCCACACCACCAAGCCTTACATGGGCTTGGAATAAAGCTCTTCATTTCCCCTCACAAGATCCACTCTCACACCCTTCTGGCCTCCGCTTCATCCTCATCCTCACCAAAGTTCCCAGCCTGGCACTGGAGTGCTCTTGATCCTGGCATCACAGCAGGGGTTTAGGCAGAGCTGCCCACCTCGGGCAGAGGCTGGGTGAAGGCAGCATGGGGGCATGGAGCAAAACTGTGGCTGTTCTCAGTGAGTGCTGTGCAGGGGCTGTTTTCCCAGCATCCTCCAAATACAGATGTTTTCTCAGTGCAGGATCCAGACAGAGGAGGGTAAAATGTTTTCATTCCAAGCTCCCGAGGTCAGGTCATGGTTTGTCTAAATGGCTTTTGTTGCTGTCATTATCAGATTAGCTGATCTCTGGCAGTGCATTTAGGGGCAGCTACATTAACTGTGGATCCTGACCCCTCCACTGCCATCCTGTTCAGCTGGGGCAGTGGGTTTGCAATGGAGCAGTGGAGATCAGGGATGTCTGCAGAGCCAAGTGAAATGCTTGTGATTGGTTTTGAGCTGGTATTCGACTGGACCATGGCCCAGAAGCAGGCAGTATGTTTGAGACAGACAGCAGCAAGACTCCTTGACCTCCTCAGAGCACATGATGATGCTAAGCTGAGCCTGATCCTACCCTCCCACTCCAATGTGAAATGCACCTCAGCCACAGAGCCCTGTCCAAGGCCCCTGCCTGCCGCTATGGCTGATGCTCACTGTGCAGACACGAGATGGGGGCAGCTGTGGTGCCTCCCCTCGCTCAGAGCTGGTGCTCCCTGCAGGCACCAAGCCCAGCAGGTCTGGGGTGGGGGGTGATCCAGAACCTCACACTGTGGCTGGGATGAAGGCTGGGTGCTGTGAAGGCTAGGCAGCCCTCAGAAACTGGCAAGGTGCAGGAATATGAGCATGAGATACCAGGCAAGACAGAGAGCATGACAGAGATGAGAGAGCAGAGTGAGGGGCAGATAAACAGGGATCAGGAGTTTCCGGCCCCCACCAGCTCCTTGGCGGGTCCATCTGTCAGCACCTGCGAGTGCTGATGGCACCAAGCCCTGGTGGCAGCTGGGGCTGCAGGTCCTGCCGAGGGGCAAAGGAGGGGGCCAGGAAGGCGCCCTGCCACTGCCTTCTTGCTGCACCAGGGCACTGATAGCAGCTCAGACCCTAGCACAGCCCGGGATGAGCAGTGCCTACGCACAGGCCTACAGTCTGAGCCCCTGACCATGCTGCCCAACCACACCCACCTCCTGTCCTCCCTGCCCTGCCAGCCCCACTGCACACACAGATAGGGAGTGCTTGGCACAAAAAAAAAAAATCGGTTCCCACTCCGCTGAGCTGCAGATTAACACCTAGGTGCTTGGAGACCATTTGCTCAGGCACTGTCCCCTGACACATCATCCCACCTCCTCTCACCTGCTGTAAGTAGGTGGGAGAAATAGGAGTTTCCCTTGAGCAAAGCAAAAGCTCTAAATAAATAATTAAAAATCAGAAAATATTTCATTGTTTCCCCATAAAATAACTTATTTTAAGTGTGGCTTCACTGCATTTAATTTTCTGAAGTCTTATAATGTTAGACCATAACTGAATGAATGCTTCTGGAGCAGAACATCTACGTCTTCTCTTTCAAAGAATACTTCAATCTCTTTTAATGCTTCAGAAAATTTTTGCTGTTAAACGCCATGTTCCTGCAGGAAGTTTTGCCACCAGCAAAACATACATTAAACAAAAAATGGAAAATAAATAGTGAAAACTATGCTCTAGGTACTTTACCTAACTGCCACCATGACAGAACTTGGTTAGCTTCAAGTCCATCTTCTTTGCTTCCAGCTCAGATTCAGAAAGCAACCCAGGGCAGTGAGAACAAAACCTGTGCACCCTGAGAAGGAGCATATCCATCAGCTCAATCAGGCTCAAACCTCTCCTGCCATCACTGCTGCTTGGGTACAGCCCAAAGTTCACCATTTGTCTATTTAAAACCATTTTTCACAGCAGTCCTGGTGTCCCTGGAATCCCAGCCTGGCCCATAGACCACTCAGGACCTACCCCGTGGCCATGCTCATCTCCTCTGTGTCCACTTGTCCCCCAGGCACCTAAGAGGAGAACAGGTATCCCAGAGGAGCACTGGCCCTGAGAGGGACAAGGGATGAGCTAGTCCTGGTGCCCACCACTGTGTAAGCCACTGTGCTACTTTCCCCTTTTGCATCAGCACCTGCTGGCAGATGCCAGGAGGCTGGCACAAGGACTGTGACCTGCTCAGGCACTGATGCTTGGTACCCTGGTGCATTAAAGATTACTTCCTAAGGGTGTGGAAGACCAGTGGAGGAAAGGACAGGCACTGCTATATCATGGCATGGACTTTTGCCCAGCCAAGGAAATGGGTTTAAGGACATCTGACATGGGGAGATGGCTGCCACTCCGAGGCAGCAAATCCCCTGACCAAGCCTCTGTCCTCTCAGCAGCAAGCCTGTCTCATGCCTTGGGACAGACACCCAACATGTGGCAGGGAGCGTGTACCCAGACTGGCTGCGCCCATGGGGCTGAGGCAACTGCAGCAGAGCTGGTCCTATCTGGACCCCTCTGGGCAGAGCGTATGCCTTGGTGCAGCCAGGACAAGGCCAGGAAAAGACTCCAGCTCCCTTGCAGGGAGCCCAGTGGCTTTGGGTAGCTTCTGGACCTTGGTATAGGAGCAGATTTACTAAAACCAATGTATTTAATATAAAAAGTTATTTCTTACAGCGTTTTGGTTGGCGTCAACCAAGTGCTTACTCACCCGGGAATTCAAACAAAGGCAGGGCTGGCGCCCAGCCAGGGGGTCGGGCGCTGGGTGGTCGTGTCCATCCCAGCTTCGGACCCGCCTCTGGGTCACTTGCGGGCTTGTGGCATGATGTCTTCATTTATTTATTGGAAATGTTTGAACAGGAAATGCTAATGTTTTGGGTTGTGGAGACAGCTGGAGGGGTCCGGACAGAGCTGCTGAGAAGGGGAGGGTGTGCTGGGACAGGGCAGTCCGGCAGGGAAGGGGGAATCGGTGCTGCCACTGGGGATTTGTATTCACAGTGAAGAACCCAACAGGAAGTGAGACCAGGGAGGACGCTGCCAGCTCTGCTACCTCCTCCTTTGCCGCTGCTTGCAGCTGTGGCTGCAAGGCACATGGCCATGCTGGAAGGATGGAGCTGCTCCTGGCACACTATCATGCCCACTGCCTGCACCCCACACCACTGAGGTGCATGGGAATGGCACTGAACGGTGGCCACAGGGCATGGCACGTCTCATATCATCCCCAGCCTGGTGTGTGCCCATTAGCGTGAGAGAGATGTGAAAGTTCTGCCTCCTCCTGCAAGGGGGTCGAGAGGTTCCTATGCAGCCTGGCTCTGGACCGGGCTGTTCCTGCATTTGCTGATAACAGAGGAGGTAAAGCCTGACCCAGGAAAGCAGGCAAGATCCGCAGAGATAAACTCCTCGCAGTAAGACAAAGGCACTGACCTCCTCACGGCACGAGCTGCTGCATTCCCACAAGCACAGCAACAATTTCCCAAGAGCAGCAGAGAGACCCGCACCCGACTGACCAGCCACTGGGAAGGGCCTACGCATCAGCCAGGAACACCTCTTGCCAGGATCACTGCACAGAAACTTAGGATTTTTAGAAAGTGCTCAGTTTTTAACAAGATCTACTGTCCATACCAGTTGCCCTGGCAGTGACAGCAAAGAGCTCACTGTCATTGCTCTCTCCTCATTCAGCGGCTCGGCACTGCCTATGTTGCACAAGCACCCTCTTGTATTTCCTGCCTTACACTTTCATGTGCACACTTGCAGTACAAATAGGCTTTAAGTTTCATCCCTAAGCACAGCTGAGGGTCTTAAACACTCACTGCAGTTCAGGTTTGAGTACTTGCTTTGAGCAGACACTGCTGTGGCACCACACACCTACAGCACACTCGGGGGACTGAATGGCAGGCAAGAAGTCAGCTCTATCTCCCCCTGCCCTGCCCATGCCTGACTCAGGAACCAGGAGATGGAGCCTGCCTGGGGCACTTCTGTGGGTCTCTATGCCAGCTTTGCCCCAAGAGACCACTGTCTGAAAAAGGCAGAGGCACTTAATGGGATTTGCAGAAACACCCAGCTCAGTTACACACCATATGCCTGTTGTCTTGGGCATGTTTTTAAAATCTTTATCTCTGCAACATGAAACGCTGATCTACATTTGAAAAGAATCCCTTCGGTTCCTTACCTCTGAAATGAGGATAACTATCCTTCACCTCATTGCAGGGTTATGAAGATAAACAGATTAAAGGCTGTGAGATATTGTGGCGAAGAAGGTTAAACAAACCCCTGCGACAGACAGCCCAGGGGCAGGGACCGGCATCAGAGCCATGCACTGCATAAGCTGCCGACCCACGTCTGCACCATGCTAATGATCCCCAAATCTCAGCAACGGGTTTGCTACTGTCTGCCTTCTCAGGATGTAGTCCTGAGCCAGCTGAAAGCCTACTGAGGGGCTAATGCCCCAGCCAGGGATGTGCACCCATGCCCTGAGCCTGGGAGAGGAGAGCACAAGAGTGCAGGAGTAAGAGGTGCTATGAGGTGCTCATTTGGGAGTGCAAAGCTTCAAGAGGCTATCAGAGACCCAGGCACAGCAGCAAGGGGCTGTGAGGTGCACACATGCTGTGGGCAACGGGATGCAGCAGAACAGCTGCATCCTCAGAGCAGGGCAACCCTCTGCTGCAGCCCACAGTCCTGGCCATCCCTATCCCACTGGGTGCCCCGTGCAGGCAGGGACAGTGGGGAGATGTGCACTTCTGCAGAAAGAGCGGGTGGGGGAGAGGATGAGCCAGACAATTACTGTCTGGAAAGTCTCACCCGGATCCCTAGTAAAATAATGGCACAAATATTAAGAAAAGGAGCTCTGTAAACATCTAGAGGATAATGAAAGCATGAGCTATAAGCAGGATGGGATTTGTAAATAAAGGACTGTGCCAAAAACAACAAGCCTTCCATAATTGTTTTGGATAGAAGGACAAGATTAGTGCGGGAAGGGGACTTGGCAGATGTCATGAGAGGAGACCTGGAAGCACCGGGTCTGTCCTCCTGCCTGGCCATTAGAGTCTCTGGCATGTTTGAGGGGGTTGACCTGCATAAAATGTGTCTGATGGCATGGGTGGCACCTGGGGACATACTTGCCCTCTGGAGATGGACACCTGCACTCCCCCAGCCTGGCACACGTCACACCAGCATTGCAGCAGTCCTTTGTGCCTTGGCCACCTCTGAGTTGCTGGCAGACAGCAAGGCTAAACCCAAGCCCCCATCCCAAATGGACACATCTCCCCACCATCCCTCACAGGACTGGGATCCATGCAGTGCAGGAACAAGCCAGCTGGATGGTTGTGGAGTGACAGAGTGAGAAATAAAACCAAGTGAAGCCCAGAGCAGGAAAACAGTGCTGGCACCTTCCAGGATGTTCCCCAGGGCTGGGCAAAGCTTTGTCTTTTGTGAACATCAAAATAGCATATTCTGTGAAACTGTAGGGTTCCTCAGTGTTCTCAAGTATCAGCTTTTTGGCCAGACGTACAAGAAATGTGCATGCACCTCCTTGCAACTAGCCCTTTGAAATGCACACATTAGCACAGGCCAAACTCGTCCAGCATAGACATTACAAGGAAGGAAAAGGAGGAGCCTGGCCAAAATGTACCTGATTTTGTACTCGAGCCTTGGGTCTCTGCTGCATCCAGCCGTGCTGGGATGGATAACACGCACTGCTGGCAAGCAGCTGGCTGCATGCGGCATGCAGGGCAACGCATGCTCACAAACCCAAGATGAAATGTACCATATATGGTGAAGATAAAATTAGTCCATAGCATCTTCCTAGGATCTCCTGAGGAAATGTTGCTTGAAAATTGGGAACACAGAGATTTGACTGTGAGTTTCAAACAGGGGCTTGAACTGCCCATGGGACCGAAAGCAATGGCTTCAGAGCAACAGGGAGCAGTGACGCTCTGGGTGTCAGACCCTCGGGTATCTGCAAGGTGCTTGACAATATTTGAGTATGTGTCCTAATTAATACTGTTTGCCCTCCCATTACCTACACTCTGACTGATCTCCAGAAGTTGTTCTCAACAAGAAGGTGTTGCTGAAATGTTGTCAGTGCCGGTCACCAGGTCCCCAGCACAGGCATAGGTGAGCTCAGAGTTGGCACCAGCTCACTGCTGCCAACCTCATCTACAGCCCAGCACATGATGGAGGGGATGGAGTGTCTGGTCATGGGGTTTGACTGAGCTGAATGTCAGTCTGGATGTGTTGGCACAGGAAGTGGGCTATCCCTCTGGGCAGCAGGGACTAATGCAGGGCTCTGGCACTGAGCAGGGTTGGTTTGGGGTCCTGGAGGTGAGCAGCTGGATGTGAGCTCAATGCTAGGGCCACATGGTGAATGCAGTCCTGTGCATCAGAGTGTGGAGCACAGTGAATGGGAGTTATAAGGCAGAGGATAGGATGCCAAACCTGAGATACTGTGACTACCCTGGTGCTCCATTTAAAAAAATGCAGATGAAGTGAGATATGTAAATGTGATCCCCCTCCATCTCCCATAGCATCCTTGCAGCCAAAGTGGGGAGGTATGGATGGAAACAGGGAGGCACAAGGTGGCTCAAAAACTGAGCAGGTGGTGGGATCTACATCTTCAGACATCTCCAAAATTCGATAGATCCCAGGCTGTACTGCCAGAGCTCCTGAGGGAAAAATTATTCTGTGAAATGAGAGAGAGTGCAGAACACAAGCACAGAAAAGACACAAGTGCAGGAGAACGCACCCCACAGTGACAGAATCAAGCTCAACCCGTTTCCTTCTTTAAAAAAGCTCAAGAAATTTGACTGCTATGCACAAGTGCTCTCATAATAAGAAAATACCATGTGCTAAAGTGTTTTTATTCCAGCCAAAAAAGGCAGAACAAGAATCAATGGCTGGAAATTAAAAGCCAGACAAACCTGCATAAGAATACAACATGCATTTTCTGAGCAATGCTGATTAGCTGGTGGATTAACCCTCAGTGATTAAATAAGACCAAACCATGAACTCCCTCATGCCTTCAGACCAGATGCTTTTGTGCTTTAGTGAAACCCCAGGTTATTTGGATCCAGAAAGAGTAACAAGACAAGGTAGTTGGGGAGACCAGCGTAGGTGATCTAATGACTAACTCTGATCTTAAACATTGTGGCTAAAAATACATTGTGTTACTAATATGCATAGAAAAATTCCCATTGCACAAACTCGGTGTAAACAGTGAACAGTTGACATCTGCGAACTCACAGATGGAGGGGGAAAACAATTTTTCGTCCTGTTTTAGAAACAGAAAAACACCCAACCCACGGATGACCCACAGGGGCCTTGTAGTGGGAGTGAAACCATGAGCAAGCCATGAACTTGCAACACCAGGAATCTGTCATCATGCAAGTTTATGAGTGAGATGGGGTCTTCCCCAGGGTGCTCTTAGATCCTGTGTATAGGCATATGATACATTGGGTGGGAAAAAATGATTTCTCTGTGCAGGACTTGGGGGGAACACTCAAGGCATATGACTGTTCCAGGAAAAGTAGGATCACAGAGATGCAGAGAAACAGAGAAGAAATTGGACATGAAAAAAAATGCTTAGGAATAAATAATAACAACAAACAAACAAAAAAAAACCCCAAACTTGAAGGAAATCTGGGCAACATTCACAACTGAAGCAAAACACACCTAGCAAGGACCAGACGTGAATAGACTGGCCACAGGCAAAATGATCTTCCTTCTTTTTAGTAGTTGTATCCACAGAATTATAAAAAATAAGCCTGGAAGGCCCTTGAAAGGTCACCTAGCCTGTCTGCCCGCCCCTAAACAAGGCAAACCTTTCCTGGTGGAGCTTTTGTCTAAACTCTTCCTGAAAGAAGCCTCTAGTGGTAAAGACAGCTCCCAGGAAAAACAAGTTTTAGTCTCTTTTACTGCAATCGTTGCAGGGTGAGTCTATGGCTTCTTATTCTACCCACCTGAAAACAAGGAATAGCCCATTATCTCGCACTTTGTAGCAGGGCTTTATGCATTTAAAGACTTTTATCTTATTTCCCTGCAGTCTTTGTGTTGATACTAAGCCACCCTTCAGCCTTCTCCAGTATGTCATGTTTTCTGAATTTCTGATGTTGTTCTTCACTGGGCTTTCTCCAAGAAAGCAACTTCAAATGCTGAGCTCCAAGTGGGATTCAGCGCTGAGTCTAACACTCTCTAAATGCAGCAGGATCACATCAGGTGTCTTACAAACAACTTGTTTCGATGTCCTGGTCTGATTTTGCTATGCTCACTTGGGCTGCTGCTGTTTCAGGCTCCCCATGGGACACACTGTCACCTCCAGCTACTTTTCCACAGAGCAGCCTTGCTCATTCTCCAGCTAGTGGTTGCGATGTTGATTTTTCCCAACTCATAGAGCCTTAGATTTGTTCTTATCTACAGGTTTATTTCAGGTTTCTTCGATTTCTCAAGAAAAACTCTTGCAGGCCCTACTAGACTAGTGCTGCATGTGAAGGTCACTGATGAAAGCACTGACTACCCTCAATCCTGGCCAGACCCTGTCTGAGGGCTGAGCTCTGGTAACTACCCTTTCAATACCATTTTCCAGCCAACTGTGCTCTCATATAGCCACACACTCACTGAAGTCACACTTCTCCATTGCTCACAAGAATTTCATGTGAAGATACTAAACTCCTGTGAAAGTCAAGATTTAGCATATCTTGTCTTTCCTATGTCAGTCAGCATCGATATCCTCAAGTAGAAAATATAATTGATTCAGCTCTTAGCTGACAGCCTAAAGCTGTCACTTACTGGTTCATTGTCTCTACTCATGACTTGTGTCACTTAATGATGTATTTGCCTGTCTTCAATCTGTTTATGCCAATAGTCCATTTTTCCTTTAGTTCTGCACCCCTGGTCTTGAGTAAAGCTCAGGAACTTGGAAAGCCACAGAGATTCATTTGGGAAAAAAAAAAAAGGAGGGAAAAGAAATGCTCAACAACAACTACATCCTCAGAACTCACATGTTTATCCAAATTCATCTGAACTTTCTGGGGACAGTGACTTTTTAGGGTAAAATGAAAACAAGTTCAAGTGAGTTTTCCATCCCTGCGACAGTACAGAGATTCCAGCCAATCTGAAACAATTTTCCAAGAAGATTTCCTGCAACCTCACAGTGATTAAAGGAAATAACATTGTGAATAAAGGGACATTCTTCAAAGTCAACGAAGGAGCCACAAACTGTACATTCTCACAGAGGGCCGGAAAGTGCCGGCGCTAGGTGGATTTTGCAGTGTGTGGCCCCCCAGAAGGAAGAGGGTGGGATGCCGAATCCATCCCTCTTCCCTAGGCAGGGGTTGTGACCGGGCATTCCCAGAGCAGGCAGTGAGGGAAGAGGGTCTCCAGGCTCCCCACGTTTGGGGACAAATGGGTTGACTGCATGTAGTCTGACTCCCCAGCCCCCACTGAATGTCCAACAAGCTTGAGGTTGGGGGACAAGGGACACGTTGTCTCTCTGCAAACAATAGTCCACCAACCCTCTCAAAACCCAGAGCAACTATGCAAGAAGCAGCATCCCACCATGGCTGCTTCTTGCCACAGCCTCCTTCCTAGGAACCTCCCCATGCCTCGCTTTGTCTGGATCAAACCCTCAGTGCATTTGCCTGACCAGGCTCTGAGACTGACAGGGAAACGTGCGTGGGCTCGAAAAGCCACTCCAGGAGAGGTGAAAGCACTTGTGTCGCACCAACAGGCAAGTAGGGTCCTGCCTGCTGCTGCCCCAGTCTGCAGCAGCAGCCCCTCTCACTGGGGGTATCCCAGGACCAGCACCAGCAAGGGATGAGCATGCACTCAAAATGGCTGGGCCTAGGGGAGAAGGGAGTAATGAGGAAGTGAGTAGCGCTGGGAAGAAAGGCGAGAGGGAGCTGCCCTGGGAGCCCAAACACACATGCTTCAGTTGATGCTGTGTAATAAGAGAATTAGCTAATGAGCTTACTGTGGCACATAGACAAGTCCTTTAGAAATATCATGGCCACCTGGGGAGACTTGCTGAGAAGCCAGGTGGTCCTAATCTGCAGAGCTGGAAAGATGAGTGCCCCCCACCCCATCCCCTGGGATCAGCCCTGCTTCCTCCCTGGACAGTGCGTGCCTAGGGGTGCCGACACAAATCCCATGGGGACTGGGCATGGAAATGGCAATAAAGAGTGTTTTAAAAAGCCACAGCCCATGCTCATGGCTGATCTTGGAGGGCTGCAGCTTGGCAGCCCCATGACGCCCGTGCAGTGGAGCTGGGGCTGCTCAGGGACCAGCATGTTCCAACTGCACCTGGACAGGCAGCACTGCCTGAGTCTTCCAGAAGTACAGATCACCTTCCCCTGCACTGGCAGCTGTGACAGATACGTCAGACAAAACCAAATAACTCTAAAATACGGATTGTTTTTTTTGAAAGTCATTCAAATACAGCTGTGTAAAAACTGAGCTGAACACGAACTAACATATGAATGCCTGTGAACGTGCTAATTGGAACAGAAAGTGGGTGAGAGAACCTAATGTTAAAAGTCACTTAGAACAATGCAAACATGAAATATACAAATATTCATCAAATACTTTTTTAGAAAGTGGCTTTTAGACAGTGAACGGGCTAGGCTGAAAAAAATTATTTGCTGATTAATATTGAACTCACTGAGGAATTTGGGGATGTGGCAGTATTTGCATGAATTAGAGAAGGGGAAGTATGAAAATGCCGAAGACAGAACACTCCTCCAAAGAAAAAAGGGAAAAGCAAAAACCTGAGCCAAAAATGAGGCTTTGCTTAAAAATTACTCCCATACTAATGAAGACAGGATCAAACCCAGGTGTTTGTCAGAAAGGTGTAAATCAAGGATTTTTATTTTATCGAGGTAGAATTATTATTATTAATTATATGGAAAATAAATTATAAAACCTATTAAGTAAAAAAAATACTGAAAAATTTCTTGTGCAAAAAAATTAGATTGATAACTATCCAATGGTAATCATTTTCATTTAAATTTTCAATGGGATATTATTTTGAAACAATTTTTTTCTTGCAGTTTTCTAAAGCAGAAAGCTGTTCAAAACTTGGAAGTGCTGTGTTTTTATGTTTTCCTTGTCTTCTTTTTCTCTCCTGCCCTGAAGCTGCTTGAAGACTGCCTGATGTTCACGCTGGATGAGCTCTCTTTTCTCGTCTTTTATGCCCTACACTCATGCTTTACATAGCTTTGGAACTCTTGTGAAAGAAAGAATAAAAACCCTAAATGCAATATCACTTCCTCAGCTATTGAAGGGTTGTAAGAATAAAAGTAATAGCAGAAAAACTTTTCAATATTTCAATATTTTTTCAGCTGTAGTAGAAGAAATTATGCCTATCCAGAAAATGGTGGGACTTAGAGCCAAATGATCACGGATTTTTTCCTTTTTTTCTTGTGAAGTTTTTTTCCTGAAATACTGTAATTGGCAATTTTTTCTCTTTTTGGTAGGGAAAAATCAGGTTCTCTTTTCTGAGATATTGCTCTCTGATTAGCCATGATGACTCGGGCACTGAGGACACAAGGGCAGGGAAGACTATTGGGAGCAGCTGCAGGGGTGAGGGAATGGTGGTGCCTCAGCTCACCTGGGGGATTCAGCTCTCATGCTGCTGGCTGGGAAGTGAAAACCCTTGTCTGCTGCACCAGGATCCACTGCTTCTCCTGCAGCCAGAGCCTCTGGCGAAGGCGATGACTAATGTAACGAGGGGAAGAGTAGTTGCAGGACCCAGAGGTGACATGAGGCTTGGGGACAACGTCACTGCTGTGGCAGAGGTGGGTGCGTGGGGCTGCAGGGCCCCTGGCTCTACAGTGGTGGAGATGCTGTTGCCCAATACAAGAGCCTTGCAGACTAAAGGGAAGAAAACTTCCACGGCTGGCATTAGGGAAGGAGGGTGGGATATCCCCTTGCCTTTCCAGTTGTTCACCGCTGCCCCAGCCCTGAGCCCAGCACAGGGAGTGCTGTGGGTGATGTCCCAGGTGCCTGCACCATGCACAGACCACGGGTACACGGATCACCACTTCCCTGGCTGGTGAGGCAGGGGCAGACGGGTGGCAGACTCAGCCCCTGTCTCCCTCAGCACCAGGGTCCTTCTGTGGCTCCCGGCACCTCCAAGTGTCCGCTGTCGGATAGGGCACAGCCCCGCGCTGAGGGCGGGAGACTGTCACTCCGCAACAACGAAACAATAGGCAGTGTCGATTATTTATTTTCCAAATAAATCAGTGGGTCCTGCAGGACAAGGGCTGGAAATCGGTGAGTTTAGATTAGACCCTCCCCAAACTCTGGCTGGGCCTTGAGCCGCTGTCAGGGCTGCAGAGAAACAGCAGCAAACTCTCACGCAAATGGCCTATAAAAAAGGTCCCTGTCAAAGGCACCTTGACCTGGAGGCTCGCTGTGGTGCTGGGCTCCCCCCAGCCCTCCCCTCCCCGGGCCACATGATGTATTTCCCCTGCCTGTTTTAGAGCTGCATTATGTTAGCTCCAGGAAACAGCCTCTTCCTTCTTATAAACACAGCCCTGGGTTACTGACCAGCGGCCCTGCCACTCCACAGCCACTCTCTGTCCATCCATCACACCTCGCTGTCACCCTGGCAACATATCTCTTGGACCGGTCCGGCTCCAGAGATGGGAGAGGCAGCAGGGGGGAAGACGAGAGGGGGGGTCACATACACAGAGCACAATTCCAGTCTGCTGACTAATTCCCTGGAAACCCTGGGGCTGCACAATGAGAAAGCCTTTCCGAGGGTTTCTCGAGCGTTACTGGAAGGTCAGGCGAAGGTCAGTGCAAGGACATGGCTTCTACTTTCCCCACCGTCAGCAAGGGCGGGTGCGCGGGGCAGACATGGGTGAGCCACGGGGTACTGCGGGTGCATGGTGGGAGGGATGTTTGGAGAGAGGCGTCTGGGCCTGGGCAGCCCTGTGATGCGGCACGGTGCCCACTTGCTGCTGCCAGGCATGGGAACATACCTGGGAGGGGGCTGGCAGGGTACCCTGGCAGCCAGACAGGCATCAGTGCTTCCACTGGGACGGGGCATGGCTGGCAGAATGGCCTCTTGCCACCCTGGCAAAGGGAGGGACAAGGAAGGAAAGAGCTGCCTTGGACCCCATGCTAACTCCCTGCTACCTTTGCTATGGCCCCAGTGCTCTCGGACTGTTGGCCTGAGACAGCATTGCTGCATGGGGCATTCTCAGTACAGGATAGGTCCCCAGGGAGAGCATGTGTATGGATCCTGGGGAGACTATCCCAGATATGCTTGGATGTCCATGGTCTCCAGTGTGCTGGGACATCAACAGCACAAGGACAAGACAGGAGCTGTAACAAGAGACCCGGATTGCCCCGTCAGTGCTGGCACAGGGATGCATTTTGGATGATCCTTTGGCCACCCAACCTCTTGTACACATGTTCAAAACACAGCAACCACAGCAGCAGGGGTCCGGCCATATGTACCCTGCTTCTAAGACCCCCACCCTTGTCCATCCCAACCTGCTTGTCCTTCACAGTAAGCCATTGTCTCCAAGAGGAAATGCCATTTAAAGGCAGGTATTTCAAAAGAAATGGGAGATCCCTACTCTCTGAACAACATAGCACTTCACTTCTGCCCATTCTCAGTGTAAAGCTGGGAGTCAGGTTTACATGGGGATAAAAAAAAAAAAAAGGCTATGTTTTTAAGGACAGATCTTCCCAAATCCAAGCCAAAGCCCCATGAGGGCAAATGCTTTCTAATCCATGCTCTTCCTTAGAGGTGTAAGTGGAGTGGAAAGGTGGGGGGGAGTGGGGGGTGGGATTTAAATCTGGAAAACTGAGTTCCCCATCCCTTTGGTCTGGCGGAGGGCCCGCGGATAGACTAAAAACAAGTCTACAGAGAAGTCTGTGTGGGATAATCCAGATCTGGTCCCTGAGGGGACAAGAACAATTAGGCATCCTCTCTCAAGTCTCCACTCCAAGATAGAAAAACAGTTTATAGTTTGGTCCAGAATTGTTGTTAGAAAGTTCTGAATCATCAGGATACAATAACCATTTCTGCACAGTAATTACCAGGATAATTCATTAGGCAGACTGAGAGATAAACTATTAACAGAAGTTTTCAAATCTCCCACCTGCCTGTCCACGTGCAGGACCCAGAGGTTGCTCTATTTATACAGTGGCTGTCAGTGAGGAGCTGTCGCAGGAGGGAATCACATGAGAAGCCATGGCTAAATATGAAAAGTATTTTAAAGGAAAATGAAAGAATGGGTGTTTATTAGAAGTGTGCAGACCAAGCACATGCTCCATCATTAACCTTTCCAGGCATGGTAGTCAGCCAGGGAGCTGTTTGCCTTCACTGTCCCTGAACATGCCACAGTCCCCACTCAAAGCAACCATTCCACTTCCAGAGAAAAACCCACCATGGCATCAGAAGCTGGCCTGTGGTGGCCTCTGGAAGCATCATGCAAAATGTCTTTGGGCTAAGCCTGCCAGGATTTTGTCCTGTATTTACCCAGTGGAGGCAGGTATTATGAGCTTTCCCAGCTCCAGCTTCCTCCTTAGCCCTCAGCTGCAGGGTCTTGCAAGGCAGGGAATATTTGTATGCAACTGTGCTGAGCTGGTCAGCAGCAAGTTACAGCTGAGAAGATGAAGCTGTGCAACAGGAACTGGCTGTGGGTGCCTCTCAGAGGCACTGTCACCCCCTATAGACAAATGCCAGGGGAGCTGAGGAGCACCACCACAGAGAGGCAAATGCCTGTGCACTGCTCCATGCATGCACTCAGCCAAGGCTGCAGCATAGTTTCTGCCAAAGCTGGTTTCTGCATCCTCTCAGCCGAAATACCCTGAAACCACCCTGGCAAACCCACAGTTGTGTGCCATTTTTGGAGCAGATTTGCCAGCTCTGGGGGTAGCCATGCCTGGAATGGCCTCATCAGCACGGGAACAAGCCCTGCTTGTAGCCAGAGGAATCTTGATTAAGCAAGGAGAGAAGTGGGGACTGGCTGCCAGGCAGATGCCCTAAACGCGTAACTTATCAACTCTGTTTCCAAGATGAGACATGTGTCACCACCTTGCACAGAGCTGGCCTGGCCACTCGCTTGTCACCAGCATGCCTGTACAGAAGCACAAGGGCTTCCTTCTCCCTAAAGGACACCATAGAAATAGCCACTGCATAACTTGCAAAATTTCTTCTAGAAAAGGCTTTGCTCATGCTACAAAGAGTGTTGGACACAGAATGCTTAGGGGCCAGTGCTGGAAGGGAATGGGAGCCAGTGAGCAGCTGTGCTCCCAGCTCAGTGTTTGTCAGAGGACCATCCCCATCGGCAGCGCGGGGAGGTCTCCAGCCTGAAGGAACACCGAGTGCCACGGACAGCGAGGAACCACTCCGCCAGCACACACAGAGCAAAGCCCAACACGGTTAATCTCTCCTGTTTATTATGTAATAAAATTCTTTCCAGACCTGTTAAAATTTAATTGCTTTAATCTTAATTGTTCCATTTTCTATGGTGCATGCAAACACAGAGCCTGACCCTACCACTCTCGTGTGAACCATCCCACAGGCTGCAGTGGGAGCAGGATGAAACCCGCTGACCTCAGCAGGATTGCATGCATGAATCAGAGCAGCAGGCCTGGGCTTGGAGCTGAAGTCTAGCCCCGGGCAGGATGCCAGCGCAAGGCCCAGGGTCCACTTAGGCTCCACTTAAGCCCTATGGGATGCAAGTGGTACGCAGACCTGCAGATGCGAGTGGTGAGCAAGCGTTGTGCTGGGCCTCTGCTGAAGGATGAATTTCAGCCCAGCTTCTTAACCTCATGGACATAAACATGCAGCAACGGCTTACAAGGCATGGAGCAAAGGTGCTCCCAGAAAGGCTGTGGGGTGTGCTCTGACAAGGGGGTGGTGTACGTGTGCCTGCAGCAGTGTCCTCCTTCTGCTGGACAGGGAATCTTCTCACTGCGCGAGCAGTAACCGTGATTTATGACGGCTTCTCCTCCAGAGGAAGAGGTGTTTTGCTACCCTCTGCACGTCCACAGTTGCAAGGCTGTGTTGTGCAGCAGGGTGGCTTTGTGAAGCTTGGATATTCATTGTGCACAAGAGAATCCAAATAAAAGCAGGCAGGAGGGGGTCCTTGGCACTGGCATTTCCTATCCTGCATTGCCTTAGATGAAGGATGACCTTTACCTGCTCCTGCAAGTTGGCTCTCACTGACTGAGCTCAATATGTCAGCCTCCCTTTCAGAGGCCAATCAGGCACTGAAACCAAGGGCAGCCTTCCTTTTGGTGCCCAAGCCCACCGAGTTCCCCTTGCTGCAATGGTCAGCACTCTTGCATATGCTGCTCTTACTGCCCAAAGTGCTGAGCACAGAATGTTGCACACAGCTACTGGCAATCCCCCCCAAAAGGTTCCCACCTTGAAAACTAGCTCTGACCCTCAGAAAACACATTGAGTCTTTGTTTTGCGACATATTTCCAAGCCATACATCCCTGCAAGAACTGCAAAGCAAAAGCAAATCAGCCAATGCCACCAGTGAAGCAACGAAATATTAAAGAAAAGCAAATATTTGCAGTGATGTATTTCTCAAGAAAATGGGTATTAGTTAGGTGGTTCTTGGTCAAGGCAAGCCAGGGGTTTCTCAGGAACTGGAGAGGTGAAGGCAGGTGTCAAGTGGCAGATCTGCGTGGACAGGACGGTCTAGGAACTGTCTGGGCACGGCTGGAACAGAACAGTGGGAGATGGAAACAGCATGTTGTTGCATGAGCATGCAGCATCCCTCGCATGGACCCGGCTCTGACACCTGCAGAAGCCCTCTGCTCTCCTGTGGAATACAGATAAAGTTTCTTTTCAGAGCTGTGAAAAAGAACCATTCCCAATGCAAGCGGCAGGGCAGGGATAAAGGCCATCCTTTTTCCCGGGAGATGTGACCAGGCGGGTACACTGAGGGAGCGCGTCTGGGC
>NW_008663651.1:0-1145 GCF_000695815.1 Acanthisitta chloris
TTGATGATTTTGGAGTTCTCTTCCAACCTCTGAGGTCTCTCCCTCCCCTGAGGCTGAGGGTTTGGGGTTGTCTCTCTGCACAGTGCCCAGGGAGATGCTGCTGGTGCTGCTGGTGCTGCTGGTGCTGAGGCTTTACCCACTGCCACCAGCTCCTTGTGGGGTGGCAAATCCCACAGAGGTTTCTTTCCATGATTTCCTCTCCTCCCTCTCACCTCAGGACAGAAAGGAAATGGGAAAAAAAAAAACCAAAACCCTAACAAAAAACAAACCCAGTCAGGGTTTCCTTTGCTCTTCCTTGAATAGAAATTGCAGAGCTGAAGGTTTGAGTCTCCTGAGATTGTGGAGAACAATGAGGCAACACAGCAAAGCTTAGGAGGAGGAAGAAAATCCCATCAGTGAATCTTAGGAAAATCAGTTTATAGGGGGAAATCAGCATAGTTTGAATCATGGAGTGCTCAGGGTTTGGAGGAGATCTTGAAAATCCTCAATCCAACATGAACCTGGCACTGCTGTGAGCTCCAAATCCTCCAGTGCCACATCCAAACATCTCCAGCTCCTCCAGGGATGGTGAATCCAACACCTCCCTGGGGAGTCTCAGCATGGAAAAGACATCCAAGAGCATCAAAACCAACCCTACTGAGGGCACCAGACCATGGCACCGAGTGCCACATCCAGTGTCATCACGAGAACCTCTAGGGGTGGTGAATCCTCCAAGATCATCCAGTCCAACCCTACTATGGGCACCAGACCATGGCACTAAGTGCCACATCTTGAAAACCTCCAGGGATGGTGAATTTATCACCTGCCTGGGCAGTCTCATCATGGAAGAGACCTCCAAGAGCATCAAATCCAACTCTACTGTGGGCACTAAAACATGGCACCAAGTGCCACATCCAGGCTCACTATGGAAGAGACCTCCAAGACCATTGAGTCCAACTCTACTGTGGGCACTAAAACATGGCACCAAGTGCCACATCCAGGCTCACTATGGAAGAGACCTCCAAGATCATCGATTCCAACCCTACCGTGGGCACCAGAGCATGGCACTAAGTGCCATATCCAGTCTCACCTTGAGAACCTCCAGGGATGGTGAATACTCCAAGATCATCCAGTCCAACTCTACTGTGGGCACTAAAACATGGCAC
>NW_008663651.1:1203-1408 GCF_000695815.1 Acanthisitta chloris
ATTCCACCCCTACTGTGGGCACCAGCCCATGGCGCCAAGTGCCACATCTTGAGAACCTCCAGGGATGGTGAATCCTCCAAGATCATCAGTCCAACTCTACTGTGGGCACCAGACCATGGCACTAAGTGCCACATCCAGTCTCATCATGGAAAAGATCTTCAAGATCATCAATCCAACTCTACTATGGGCACCAGACCATGGCACT
>NW_008663652.1:0-505 GCF_000695815.1 Acanthisitta chloris
TTGGGGTTCCCTGGTATTTTTGTGGGGGTTCCTTGGTATTTTTTGAGGGTTCCCTTGTTATTTTTGGGTTTTTCTGGTATTTTTGGGGGGTTCCTTGTCTGTTTTTGGGGTTCCCTGGTATTTTTTTGGGGTTCCCTGGTATTTTTTGGGTTTCCCTGGTATTTCTTGGGGTTCCCTGTGTGGTTTTGGGGTTCCCTTGTGTTTTTTGTGGTTTGATGTGTGTTTTTGGGGTTCCCTGGTATTTTTTGGGGTTCCCTTGTATTTTTGGGGGGTTCCCTGTCTGTTTTTGGGGTTCCCTGCTATTTTTGTGGGGTTCCCTGTTATTTTTGGGGGGTTCAATGTGTGTTTTTGGGGTTCCCTGGTATTTTTGGGGGGTTCCCTCTCTGTTTTTGGGGGTTCCCTGGTATTTTTTGGGGTTCCCTTGTATTTTTGGGGGGTTCCCTGTTCTCTGTTAATTTTTTTGGGGTTCCCTGTTTGCTTTTGGGGTTCCCTGGTATTTTTTTGG
>NW_008663653.1:0-2478 GCF_000695815.1 Acanthisitta chloris
GGGGATGGCATGGATCTGTGGGGATGGGCATGGATCTGTGGGGATGGTGCGGGTCTGGGGGTTGACATGGTGCTGTGGGGATGGCATGGATCTGTGGGAATGGCATGGATCTATGGGAATGATCATGGACCCGTGGGGATGTCAGGGATCTGTGGGAGTGGCATGGATCCATGGGGATGGCATGATCTGTGAGGATGGCATGGATCCGGGGGGAGGGGATGGTCATGGATCCGTGGGGATGGCATGGATCTGTGGGGATGGTCATGGATCTGTGGGGATGCCATGGATCTGTGGGGATGCCATGGATCCGTGGGGGTGGTTGTGGATCTGTGGGGATGTCACATCTGAGGGGATGTCATGGCTCCATGGGGATGGCTGTGGCTGGATGGGTCCTTGGGGAGAGTCATAGTTCCATGGGGATGTCATGGATCTGTGGGGATGTCCTGGATCCTTAGGGATGGTTGTTGATGGGGACGGCCACAGACAGGTCCTTGGGAAGAGTCATAGCTCTGTGGGGATGTCAGGAATCTGTGGAGATGTCATGGATCTGTGGGGATGTCACGGATCTGTGGGGATGTCAGGAATCTGTGGAGATGTCATGGATCTGTGGGGATGTCACGGATCTGTGGGGATGTCAGGAATCCGTGGGGATGTCATGGGTCTGTGGGGATGTCATGGATCCGTGGGGATGTCATGGGTCTGTGGGGATGTCATGGATCTGTGGGGGTGTCACGGATCTGTGGGGATGTCAGGAATCTGTGGAGATGTCATGGATCTGTGGGGATGTCACGGATCTGTGGGGATGCCCATGGCTCAGTGGGGACACTCACAGTTCTGTGCAATGGCCACAGGTTTGTGGGGTGGTCACCAACAGGTCCCTAGGGACATCACAGCTCTGTGGGGACAGTCACAGCTTCTCGTGGATGGTCACAGGTCCGTGGGGATGCTCAGAGCTCCACGGGGACAGTCACATCTCCTGGACCTTTGGTGGGCACCAGGGCAGGAGAGTGGGATGGGCACACATGGGTACAGGACACTTGGTGCCAGTCCCCACCTGCTGGGACCCCTCAGGACCCTCTGGAGAGTTCAGAGGTATTTTTTAGGGTGCAGGTCCCTGAACACCATCACACCAAACCTCAGAGCATGTGGCTGAGACCTCTCGGTGCTTCCATAAGCTCCACAATACCTTTAGGACAGAAAATCTCAGTTTCCACCCATTGCTGGGTCTTCCACCCCCATTTCTGCCCCTTATTTGCCCCCTCGCTGCCTCCCACCCTGGTCCACAGGAACCTGTGCCCACCACGGAGCAAGAGAGGCTCTGGGAGAATCCCAGTCCTGCTCCAGCACGGTTTGGCCCTCGGGACGCTCCAAGGAATGGTCCTCGGGATACTCTTGCTCCCAGCAGAGGCTCCCGAGTGGAGCTGGGTCTCTGTAGCCTCCCCCGTGCCCACCCCTGGGGCACCCCGAGCCCCCAAAAGCAGCACAGGATCATGATGAAGGATCCTCACAGGTCACTCAGAGCCTCCCTCGGGTCCAGGCTTTAAACAAGCTGCTCCTGAGTTAATTAGCGGGATGAGCAGTGGGATGAGCGGAGGGATGAGCGTTCCCATTGCTCCCCCTGCGATGAGGATCCATCACTGCATCCCGCGGCCAGAAAATGCCCAAATCCAGTTTTTGGGACCCAGCCCAGCCCCTGGCACTGTTCCTGGCGCCAGCCCTGCTGTCTGCGTGGGACATCGTCCCTCGTGGGTGTCCCCGGGGGGACACCCCAGCCCTGGTGCCCCTCGGGGGGTTCCCTCTCTACCCTAGTGCTGCCCATCTGCAGCCAAAGAGGATTAGGACACTGCAGACAGGGCCATATGGGAGCAAACCGGATTAAGGGAAAAATCAGCCTTCTCCCCACTAACAGGATTATTGGGGTTTCAGCCCAATTTCAGCACAGCTGTGGATTTGCCCAGCAATGGGGAGACATCTCCCCCTGAGCTGGGCACAGCTCACACTCAGCGTTTCCCACTCCCCATCAATTCCCACTGGGATCACAGCTGCAACTGGTGCATCCTGGCGTGGCACTGGGATGTGCTGGGAGCGCTGGCCGTGGCAGCTCCTGCCCCGGGGCCGTGGCAGTGTCTCTCAGGGTGACTCCCGTGGGGGACACGGTGCCCCCTCACCCTGCCAGGCACCACCGGGCCCGGCTGGGCACACTCACCCGTGCCGGGGGCAGCTGGGGGGGAATAAAAGCCTCGATTCAGGGCCGCCCGCTGCTGATTCATCCCCATGGATTTTCCCCTACCCGGGAGCTCCCCAGGGTGGGGGGACTGAGGCTGAAGTCTGGGGGCAGAGTACTGGGGGGAGCTGGGGGACACTGGTGTGGAGGATCTGCTCAGGGATGTCCTCTTGGCCATACCCCAGAGGGGAACCTGAAGGATTTGGGGTGCTCCAATTCCTGTAACCTGTCACAGGGAGGTTTGCAGGCTCTGG
>NW_008663654.1:0-2675 GCF_000695815.1 Acanthisitta chloris
ACTTCAGCTCAAACCAGCACAGTGACTTATTTCTCAGCTGTGTAAGTGGGCTCATGACTAAAATCTGAGTCTCTTGTATCTTTGAATTACAGGCTTTACTGCAGAGAGTTAATTGTTGCATGTGTTTTTCAGCGACAAATGAGTAGGAGTGTATAGTGTCTGGTTATCCCTCTCATGTTCTGTAGCTTGTTCCATATTGCATTTGCCTGGCAGCCAGGTTTCCACTGTTTTGCTATGTTTTTCTAGTCCAAGGTGGTCCTTTAGGATGAGTTTTCATCTCAATATTACTGCATGGCCTTTGCAAGAGCTGTGCAGAGAAGGTGATACACTCCAGTTCCAAGTGTAGTCCATGCTGCTTCAACTCAAAATTCAAAACTGGAATCCAGCTTTGCCTTCCTGATAACTTTATAGTTCTATTTCAGCACCTGCAACTAACATGAGTGTTTTGGTTTGGATTTTATGTAGCAGATATTGAAGAACCCAGTTACCCAGACTCTAGAGACTAGTGGTGTAATTGTAGGAAACAGAAGCATAGACCATTGTGGTGACTTGTTGCTGTTTAGTCCTGGAAATTGTTTTCCTTTTTTTCAATGGATCTATGTACAGAGCAGGCTACATGGCACTCCTGTGCTGTGCAGCATTCTCTGCTTGTCAGTGGTACAGGTAGCTTTCAGCTTGTCTTTTGGTTGATGTTGCTAGTGCTGCAATAAGCTTTCACACATGTTCATTCTTGCCAAGTATATGTCCTTTGTCTGGCTGAATCTGCCTCTATTCCTTCTAGCTTTTAAGCATATATGCCACATTAAAAACATCAGTGGGATTATCTTCTGGGAGATGACACTCTGTGCTGAAAATGTGAATAAGTAATGAGGAAAGTGGGAAGCAATGTGCAAATGCAGAAGTTTTATTCTCTGAGAACTACTGTAGCGTCTAAGTCCCAAGATGAGTAAAAACAATGCACCAACATTTCATCACAGACTCTCATCAAAACTTCAAATAGAATTTTTACATCCATACAGTATCATGAAGTATTTATAATTATTGTGCCAGGAAATCTGGCTGGTGATTCTCAGAAATCAAAGGATGAAAAATAAAAAATACATAAATGAATAAGTAATTATAGACTCTCTCTGTGCATTCTCTAAACCTAGAGTGTCAAAGTTCTTTTGTAGCAGGGCATGACTGATGTTTTCAATTGAGCTCCCTGGGTGAGAAATACAAAATGTGCTAGAGAGGGAAGGAGGCTTTACTGTACAGAGCTCCTAGTGAAATCAGTAGGAGAGCTAGCTGTGTGGCTTAGTATCTGTGCCCTGGTAGCTAGGGGTAGGTATCTTTTTTCAGATATTCAGGCACCAAATAAATAGGCAACAGTTTGATATTTAAATATCTCTCAGGATGTGGCCCTTGCGCAGGTGGATTCCCGAAGGAGGCTGTGAACCCATGGGAAGCCTGTGCTGGAGCAGGCTCCTGGCAGGGCCCTGTGGCCTTGTGGAGAGAGGAGACCCATGTCAGAGCAGGTTTTCTATTAGGACTTGTGATCCTGTGGGGTACCTGCACTGGAACAGGCTGCTCCTAAGGGACTGGACTGCACCGTGTAGAGAGTGACCCGTGATGCAGCAGTTCACGGAGAACTGTAGCCTGTGGAAAGGACTCATGTTGGACAAGTTCATGGAGAGCTGTCTTCTGTGGGAGGGACCCCATGCTGTAGCAAGTGAAGGACTCCTCTCCCTGAGAGAAGAGTGGCAGAAACAATGTGTGATGAACCTACCGTAGCCCCCACTCCCCATCTCCCTGCACTGCTGCAAGGGAGGAGGTAGAGTTGGGAAGGAGGGAGGGATGGAGGAACCTGTTTTTAAGGTCTGTTTTATTTTCTCTTTATCCTGCTCTGATCTTGTTAGTTATAAAATCACTTAATTTCCTCATCTTGATTCTGTTTCACCTATAATGGCATTTGGTGAGTGGTCTCTCACTTTGGTGGGTGCCTGGCATCCAGTCAAGGCCAACCCACTACACATAAACATTGTGATATGCATAGGACATTGCTGCATAAGGAAATCCTTAATTATGAGGGAGGGCTTGCATTTTCTTCATTAGCATCGTAGAATGTTTTAGGTTGGAAAGACAATTTAGTTCCAACGCTCCTGCAAAGGACAGGATATGTTTCACTAGACCAGTTGCTCAGAGCATTTTCCAGCCTGGCCTTGAACACTTCCAGGGATGGAGCACTCACAACTTCTCTGGGCAGCGTGTTCTAGTACCTCACCATCCTCTGAGGAAAGAACTTTTTTCTAATATCTAATCTAAACATAACCTCTTTCAGTCTGAAGAAACTTGTCCTATCACTAGGTGTTCTTGTGAGGTAGGGGCAAAAAAAGTGGTTCTTGTAAATCATTGGGGCATTAAGATCATAATATGATTGTGATGGAAAGATGGAAGAAGAGTAAATTGGAGGTATCTAGCTAAGCATCTGGGCTGATGCTTGTCTGCTTGGGATATCACATGGGGAATAAGTCAAGCTGTATCGAGACACACTGGTGGTGGAAGGCAGTAAAATCTTCTTGAACCGCAAGGCAGTGAGGGAGATGGAAATCACACCATCTGTCTGCTGCCATGGGCCTGTACATTGGACTTGGAACATACCAATCTAGCAGCTTGGAAAGTAGCCAGGATTTTCC
>NW_008663654.1:2706-3422 GCF_000695815.1 Acanthisitta chloris
TTAAGTTGAGTAGAATCTGTGTGATTGCAATTACTGTGTACTGAATCAAGGTAAAAGGTCATGCTGGGATACCTGCACCTGGTGGCCAGTCAGGCTGGGGCAGTGTGCAGGGAGAGGCTATATCCAAGCAATACTCTTTCTACACAGAGGGGACTTCTTTTCTGTGAAGTACCACATACTCATTTGGCTGATGGTTGAGAATAGTCCCAGTGCCTAGTCTTTACTGTCTCCAGCTACACAAAGGAGGCAGAAGTAGCTAAAGGCATGACTTGTAGGAAGAGTCAAGTAACACAGAACTGACTTTTCTTATAATTTTATTTTTTTATTTTTATAATATACTAACAGCGACATGTGCCTTACATGGGATGCTGTCAAAAGAAGCTTGGTTTGCAGAAAACAGAAGGTATCTTAAAATGGACAGGTTAGGGGAGAAACAAAAAAACCAGGGGCACTTCAGAATCTTGGCTATGCCTCAATATCTTGATCGAGGAAGTGGCTCTACCCTACAGCATCTCAGTTTTATAGGAAAAGATTCTATATTCTTTTAATGTCTACTGAGGCAGCATTATATCTTAACTTAGACATTTTTCAGCTTTTTGTGACACTCTTGTGTGTATTCTGTTGTTCTACTCTCACTGCAAATCTGAATCAAACTTCATGCCGCAGTTAAATACTGGATGATTTGGTGTGCCATCAAAAAAACTGCATAAACTGCC
>NW_008663654.1:3473-24804 GCF_000695815.1 Acanthisitta chloris
AGAAGACCTAAATAATACAGCAGTCATTACTCAAATAATTTAAATTTAGTTAATTGTGCAACAATGTGATCATGATTTTGTGACTGATGATTTTGAATAATAGAGTGCAAGAATAAAGTATGACAAATATACTTGAAAAGATGAGGCTATGCTTCCATGAGCGAATGACAGGGAAATATTAGCAGTGGGGTCCTTAATCCCCACCAGGATCTGGACTTGAGACCTATGACCTTTTCTATAGTAGGTAGTTCTCCGTTCTAATAATCACAATTCCAGTGGTAACTTCAAAGAAAAAAAAAATGTGCAATTCACATTAATAGCATTAATTTACCTTGCCAGATTTATGCCAGGAAGGGAAACAATTTTTCAGATATGTTAAACTTTTTGAACAGACCTGAAAGATCCTTTGAATCCCAAGATTATAGAATCATAGAATTTTAGGGGTTGGAATGGACCTTACAGATCATCTAGTCCCAACCTCCCTTGCCATCAGCAGGGACACCTCCTCACTTGGCCAGGTTGCTCAAGGCCTCATCCAGCCTGGCTCTGAACACTGCCAGGTTTGGGGCATCCACTACATCCCTGGGCAACTTGTTCCAGTGTCTCACCACCCTTACAGTCCAAAACGTTTTCCTAATATCTAGCCAAAATTTCCCCTCCTTCAATTAGAATCTCTTACCCCTTGTCCTATCACTGCAGTTCCTAACAAAGAGTCCTACTCTGGCTCCCCTGTAGGCCTCCTTCGGATACTGAAAGGCTGCTATGAGGTCTCCACACAGTCCTTTCCTCCAGGCTGAACATTCCTAAATTCCTCAGCCTGTCTTTGTAGGAGAGATGCTCCAGTCCTCTTACCAACCTTGTGGCCCTCCTCTGGACTGTCCTTATTTTGAGGACATCAGAACTGCATGCAGTATTCCAGGTGGGGTCACACAAGAGCAGAGTAGAGGAGGAAGATCATCTCTTCTGACCTGCTGGCCACACTCCTTTTGATCACTCCAGGATTCAATTGGCTTTCTGGGCTGCTAGCACACACTGCTGGCCCATTGTGACTTTCTCACCCATTGTCACCCCCAGGTCTTTCTCCTCATTGCTGGTCTCAATTACTTCCCCACCCAACCTGTAGGTGTGCTTGGGATTGCATGACCCAGATATAGCACCTTGCACTTTATTTTGTTAAACTTCATGAGGTTTGCATTGTTCCACCTCTCAAGCCTGTCAAGGTCCCTCTGGATGTCACATCCCTTCCCTCCATTGTGTCGACTGCCCCACACAGCTTGGTGTCATCAGTGAACTTGCTGATGAGGGTTGATTATTATTCAAACACAATAGCAGAAAAATCCCACGTGTTAATCTGTATGTTACTCTCATTTTGTTATGAAATGCTGGATAGGGAGCCAACTCTAATGATTTAAGTTGTGATACAGTTTATCAGGGTGCTTTGAAATGTCCAACACTGTTTTGAAATAGATGTTGTCTTTCATATAGCTGAAATATTGAGAGGATATGTGCTTCCATTTAGAATGAGGGAATCAGTCCAAAGAGATGCTAGAGCAAAAAAAGTCCATTCATTAAAGATATCATGGGGCTACCTTTCACTGTCACTCATACATTGGATGAGGACACACATATGAAGGCCAGAATGAACTGTTCTTATCATATCTGGCATTCACAGGAAATGATGTGGAGCACTGCCATGACTCATAGCTTACATCTGGGCTTCATTACTCCTCTAGAAGTCTGTCTGCATTTTCAGAGTATTTGTGTGCTTTTGTTTTGAAAACACAGAACACCTGGAAAACAGAAGGAGTGACCTGAAATGCCTTGAGTTAAAAGAAAGGCTGAGGATATTTGGAGGAGTTTCTAGCATCATAAGGGAATTAAGTATTTGCTCTGTATTGCTAGTGTGTCTGTGGAGAAAGAATCATTAAAAGGAACAACGGCCCTTCTCACTTTCATCCAGACTTATTCATGGTTTCATAGTCTATAGGCAGGGACCTGGTTGATTTGTCCAATGTGTTTCGAGGGATCTATTTTCTCATCCTGTCTTCTTCAGGGCTTAGTATTAGTCCTTCTTTTCTTACTGTTCTGATTATTTTCCTCACGTGGGACAGTAAGTCCTTCTCGTTTGAGACCTGTATGTTCTGGAGGAAATAAATCTTTGTCCATGGTTGGCACCAAGACCAAAAAGATGTCAGAGCCTAGAGATGGGCCCTGTGCCCCATTTGAGCTCTATAAAATTGCTTCACTTAGCCTATACCCAAACTTCATTTCCAAGTCAAGAAAACTACAGGGAAAGCAACATGTTGCTCATAAGAAAATGCATGGGAAATGGGTGCAAGTCAGGTCTCCTGCTGATGTTGGCTATCTTGTCAGAATGCAAGGATATTTTTTGACAAGTTCTATGTGATAGCCCTACATTTTAGGCAAAAGACTTGAAATGTCTCCTTTTTCTGTCTTTGTACTACTCAGGCTTTTCCACCATCAGAGGAATGAAAGTGTTTAACTTTTAAACATATTGTTGAAATATTAAACAAAGGTTTTCCCACTGATTGTTAATGCCGTATCAAAGCAGGTTTGAAACTGCTTCATAATCTCTTACATAATGCTGTCATGCTGTTCATGTCACTGATGCTATTTCATCCTGATAGCTGCCACTGGTAGGAGGCTCAGAAATGTGATCATAACTGTTCTCAAATGAATTTTAAATAAATTTCACAGATTATTCTTGGGGAGATGTGTTTTCTTATGTTGTGTTTTTTTAGGTGGAAGCCAAATAGGATGCTCCATTAACTCAGTCTCTTCGACTGCATTGCAACACAGATAATCCTCTTCTTCCTCCCAAAAAGTGTATTAGTCTTAAAATAGTTGCCTTTTGCTGGAGTAGGTTTAAGGAGCTAGAACAAACTCTTCCCATGAATTGACTTCTTGCATATAGGTGGTTCAAGGATTCTATTCTGTGTGGTATCTTCCATTGCAGCTAATTCTGGTGGAAAATAACCCCCTTGTACTCAAGACAGGAGACTGATTGAAATCAAGCAGTGCCTCCCCTCCTCTTTCCCACAATCTCTGGTTGCTGATGAAGGGATTGATTCATGTGGGATTAGGAGATCCTGCTTCATCTGAGTTAGATCAATAACTTGAATAATGTCTTTCCACTTGAGTGGCCATATCAGTGTGAAAGAATACCTGAGGATAACAAGTCTATATTTCTTTGGAGGAAAAAGAAAAGAATTCACAATTCAGAAAGATTCAAAAGGAATTCAGCTCAGCCTTCTATGGACTGGAATACTTATTGAAATAGCAAATATCTTTTAGCAGTTAGGAAAATGACTTAGATATGGGCATGAAATTTTTTTCAAGATTATGTCCTTCAAACCACAGTGTAGGAAAGTTACTGAAGCATATAATAATAATGTCTTTTGGGACAGGCACTGCTTCCCTGAGGGAGAATGCTTCCTGGAGTTAGCCTTTAGGTAAATGTTGTATCTTTTGGCATGTTAATTTCTACCTGAAGCCTTCAGGAACAAATAGCTATTCACTGACCTCACTGGAGCATGGTCCAGGATACTGTGTGTTTGAAGGTGAGAAGTCAGGAAAGGGAAAGGATGAGGAATAAGCAATGGAATAGGGACCCCACTCCTCTCCATTTCCAATTTAGTAGTGCTCTCTAAATCCAGAAGAGAATACTGAGGTACTTGCACCGCTGTTTCATCAAGAAATTACAATTTCTGAGCTTCAAGGCAGGGTCAGCCTCTTTGAGAAAATGCTACCATGTTTCTTAAAAATCAGACATCTTATTTCCTTAATCTATATTTGTGCAGATTGTTTTGAAGTAGTAGTGGGCATCTGGAAAGAGAAATGTTCCACTTTCAGATGTCATGGGAAATTTTGATCTAAGAATAACACGAAAATATTTCAGTTTTAAATTAGAACTGCCAGAAGGGAAGTTCAGAGGAAGCCCATGAATGCAGCATCAGCCAAGGAGGAGGAGGATGACTGAAAGGCAGAGAACCTGTGAGTGTAGCTGGACTAACCAGGATTGTTTCCCTAGGATCAAGATAAAGACATTTGTGTGAGAATCTTGAAGCTTTGGCATTCAATCTACTTTTTTGCATCTCTATCAGTACTAGATTTGGCAGAGTGTTTTGATTCAGTGACTCAGTGTACTAGGTATCTTGCTGAGTATGGAATAATCAGTCAACTAACTATTAAGTCTAATCTGCTGTCCACTAAATTCAATGGGAGAACTTCCTTCTGACTTCGTAAGATGCTGGAACAAGTTCCAATCAGTCTAGCCTTTTGAAGGCTGGAGGTGTGTACACAGCTTGCTGAGCAAAGATAGAAGCTTGTATCAGACTCTTGTCTTGATGCTTGGCTCTTTATCCTTTCTATAAAGCATTCTTTCTCTTTCCTCTTTGATAAAGAGGAAACTTTTATTACTGCGTTGATGGAAGTACACTCAGTTTTTGCAGCACAAACCCCCTACCTACAAGGATTTCAGTCATCTGAGAAAGAGAGGAGTATATTTACCCTCTAGGGATGTGTTGAAAATTGGGTTAGTGATGTTTCTGCTGCATACAGAAGCACCGTTTCTAAGTTTACCATTATGCATGTGAATACAACTTTATAGCACTTAGAAGTGTGTTGGAAGATCTTTGGAAGGTACTCATCACTTTTAATGATGACAAAAGAAGATCTCATCTAAATTAATGATAGGAAGCTGACAATCCACACATTTCTTAGGAAGAACAAAAAACCCCAGAATCCTTAAAAAGAGCACTGAATTTTAAAATATTTTAAATAGTGAACACGTTATTCTAGCTATGAATATACTTCAGAGCCTGATATTTGTTGTAATTTTTCCATCTTGATTTTTGCTTTTGCAAAGGGAATTCACAGAAGAGTTTTATTTATTCAGTGTTGGGGTGGGGTTTCCAGCTCCAGCAGAATAGTTAGCCTTCACTGTTAGCCTACTGCTGATCTCCAATGCAAGTGCCAGCCTCACAATTGACTCCTTTCTGCACACACACAGGGAAAGCACAAAAAGTTCTCAGACTTATTCCAGCTATGCCTATAAATCTGTCTGGAAAGGATTCTTTCCCTTCAGCAGCCCAGGTGATTAATTAATTAGCACAAGACTCTGCAATAGACCAATCACATTGAACAAGTGGTGTCACATTCCCTTCCTAAATGTGATTATTGCAAATGTCCGTGACATAGCAACAGATTCCTTGAGTGAGATCTTTTACTGCTGCAGAGATTACAGAACATTTGCTGCTTTCATTTACTACTAGGTACCAGAACATCTCAAACTATTTCTGTTGTAAAGTCAGGGAATACATATATAGTACTATATATGTAATAGTGCACTATTAAGAATCACAAAGTCATACAGGATCAAACTGGACTTACAAGATAGATAATGTAGAGGTTATGTTTTATAACTGATAATTCAGTCTTCTTGAAAATGTGATTTTGCTGCTTGTTCTTGCCTGCTACTGCATGCTTGCAAACACCAACACCTTCTAATGCAGCTAAATTGTTTGACTTCAGTTGCACAGGGCAGGTATTCCCTGAAGATACTCCCCATCCCTTCCCTGCTTTTTTGGCACAGCTGATCCCTGCCTCACTTCTCATTCTCCAAATACTCATATCCGGGAAGAAAGACCTCCTTTCCAAGAACTTGTGAACTCAGAAGCTGGGGGTTAAGTACTGAGCAATACAATTATGTGATTAGCTCATAGTAATGTCACTGGTATTCATGCCTGAATTTTGAACTGGATGGCATGTTTTCCTTGTTGTAATTTCAGCATTTCTCAATGGGATCATACTAACATCAGCATTTACAAAACAAGTTGTCCTTCAAACCTTGGTCATGGTGCTGGTACTTTAGAACATGGAATTTAGTGTAAATGTTTGCTTGTCTTACTGCTGCCTGTCTGGGCAAAACTTGTCAAGCACAGGAACAAACCCCAGAGAGCCAAGTGCTCACTCTGTGGATGCAGCTATGAGTCATGTCTTATTATTTTTCTGTTGTTGTACCTCCATGATGCTTAAAAAATTTGTCTGTGGTAACCTGCTGCTGTACTTGGTCAAAGTGCCCCCTGGAAACCACCTGTTTTTCTTTTAATAAGCAGGAAGTCCATACTAGAGAAACAAGAGACAAAAATGTATGCAACACCAAAGCAAGCGTTATGTTGGGACCAAAACAGGGAGAGAACTGGAGTCCTGTGTATCCTAACCAATACACTCCTGAATAAACTGCGTTGCAAAAATCCAGCTCTGAGTTTAGGATTAAAGGACAGCAAGAAAAAAGTGTTTGCCTTCCTGTGTTATAGTAAAAACTCTTTCTTGCTATTTCCCTGTGGAAGATGGTGAGGGTGCTTTTTACACTATGGTGCATAGTAAAGATGCTCAGTTTTAGAATCTTTTCAGGCTTTTCTGACTTCTATTGTTATTTTTATTGGCTTCAAAGAAAGTTTCAGGTAAAATTTCTGGTAATGCTGTTTCCATCCTGGAATTGTTGTTTGAATCTACCTGCTCTGGTGTCATTTTCATTAAATTTATTTACATCCCAATTCACAAATGTCACATGCTGATAGTTATTAAAACTGGAGATAGAGTCTGAGCTGCATAGCAAAGAAACCAGTAGGAGATTGGCCTCCGTGAGTGCAGTTCCAAACTGGAATGAATAATTCAAGTGGAGATAAGGGACAAAAGCAGATAGCTTCAGCTTCAGTTCAGAGGCTGTGCTCCTACTTCAGATGCCTCTAGGGGGGAATTTCTTGGTTAATCAAGAAAGGTGCATAGTAAGACCTCTCTTAACAACTGCTGTGAGCCTAGTAATATGACATCTTGCCTAGACACAGCCCAGTCAGAACAGACATCTTTGACATGTTCCTGTTTGGTAACCACAGACCCCCAGGATCTGGTTGCTGCTTAGGCAGGGAACAAGAAGTGCTTATATGTCATGTAGGTGTTATCATTAGAATAATGAGAAGTGCTGATCTCTGATCACTACAGGGCAAGGCACTGCTAGAGGTGGGGAATGTGCTCTGCTGCTACAGATGTTTGAGAGGTGTGGTGTGCTGATGTAGAGATATCACCTAACAACAGTCTTCTGTTATACTGCATTGCCCTGTAGCCTTCAGCACAACATCTTCCTTGCCTTCTTCTCCTTCAAACCTTGTATGCTGCACACAGCTGGGATTTTTTTCCTGCTGCTAGGTGTGGTGCGGATATGTTCCTTTTAGCTGTTTGGTTTACATGCCAAAGATGTCTTCAGAGTCAAGAGTAAGAGACAAGAACTTGTGGGGAAGAAAGGAATCAAGTTTCTAGGCTTTACCTATCTCTTTGCATTGGCAATAGAGAGCCTGACCAGCTGCAAACTAGCCAAACCAAACTGCAGATATCTAAACTCTGGGCATCCAGGGCTGCCCAGAAAGGTGTCTCAGTGCAAGTGAGACTGAGAAAAGGTAATGTCTTCAGAAGCATGGGCAAACCTAACCTCAAGGGTCAGGTATACAGCTAAAGATAAGCCCAGGAAAGTCAATAGCACACCTGGTAGTACTAGGCAGTACTAGATAGCTAAAGAAACAAGTACTGTTCAGATGACTACCTGCATCTTGAGTGATTTCACTCATCCTTAGAGAAATTGAGTCATTAAATAATTTCTTTTTCCAGAATATTGTTCCAGAAGTGAGTTAGGCATTTATTCTTGTAAGAGTACGTTGAAAGTCAGAGGAATCGTGGTATTTAAATGCCTCCTCCTTTTGTAAATGCTACCAATAAACCCTTGGCCTCATTTTCCACAGCTGAGAAAAGATTATGGTATATGCCTACCTTCTTCCTGTGACGACTTGGCCTTAACATGGCTATTTCATTCCTGTGTTCAAAGCACAGTGGGTTGCAAAATTATGATTATTAAAGCCAGCTATTAGAGACTGTTGTCTCCTTTGAGAATATTGATTTAATCACGTCTCTGTGTATTTAAAGTCTGAAGTGATATGATGTGTAAAGATCAATTTATTCTATGGTGGTATCTCATAAATAATTATGGAGTCTTTTCTGTTCTTTCTCTAACGACATAAAAGGTTTCATCAGAAAATGCAAGAGAATTTGCTTGACAAAGGCAGTCCACCAGACCATGCTGCATCAAATTCTAAATTTCTTTTCTTTTTCCAGATGTACTTTTTTCCTTCTTTTTTTTCCCCCATCTGTGTTCTAGTCAGTGCAGCAATTTTTTCTTACCTGCCAGCTTCTTTGAAAAAAAGTGACTTTTAAAAAACCCACATAAAACATGAGGATTAATGTTACTCTTTTGCTTCCATGAAAGGCAACTATTTGAATTTAGAGTATGTTCCCTAAGAAGAATAGTAGTCCTTCTAAGCTAACTTTATGACTTAACTTAATACTGATACTGTTCAAGTGTATGTAGTGTGATAGAAGAGTAGAACTGTACTTGTAAGTGGGACTACTGAAGGAACATCTACTGAGGGTCCTGAGGCTGCTTGCTTAAAAGCATCTGAGACCTTACATGAATGGCCAGAGAGAAACAGTTTGTGTGGAGGATAAGGAAGCCAGTGAAGTGCAGAGTAGCTGTGCCTTAAAAGCTGAAGATCCAAGTTCCTGAGCCTGGGGATCAGAATCCCACCACTTAGCTCAGAGACAATGCATCTTTGGTGGAATCCCCTTAGGAAAGCAGGATAGATATTTATTGACTCAGGATGTAGAGTGGTTAAGGTCATGCATGCACATGTAACACCCTTGTGGCTGTCGCTGGTGTCATCTGAATCTTCACCAAGGCTTTTTGTTTGTATTGGTCAGAAAATTTCCCTTCTCTTACCTTTGAGGTGCTTGGATAAGGCTTTCATGTTTCTGGCCTTTATTCTAGCAAGGAGAGTAGATGCATTTCACTGTGCTGTGTTGGCCTTGTATCAGGTCCCCAGAGGAGCAGGGCAACTGAGAGTGCTGTACCCTGCCTTCTCTCCAAATGTAGGTTTGTTCATGGCCAAGTTATTGTTCTCCTCTTTGTCCTTTTTCTGTCTCTTGCTACAGAAAGTAACAATAAACCATTGTTTCCATAGCTACATATCTATTATATCTTCCATGTCCCTGCTTTTGAGACTGTGCCTAAAACAGAAAGAGATTTATAAAAGAAGGGCATGTATCTAGTTGAGTAATCCCTTGTCTCTGGTAGTAAAATCTCCAGCTGCAGTGAAAACTAGTCCCCATGAGATTATGGCTGTCTTTCTAGGACAAAATTTACCAAACACATGTGTATGTCCTCATTGGTAGGGATGTAAAACCAGTATCACTAGACGCTGACCTTTTTCTATAAAGCCACTTCAAAACCCTCTGAGAGTGCATACAAATATTCTTGTTTGTCATTTCTGGCCATGATGCCTTCTCTGTGTTTTATGGCTTAGGCTGAAAGTAGATTTATAAGACAGAGAGAGCCTGCTTACTTTGAGATGTTTAGTTCTGTATACAGAACTTCAGGGTTCTCTGGATGAAGGACAGGTAACTTTGAGAGATAGCATCAGGCCTTTGTAGAATTGATAATTGGGACATGAATTCTCAGACCCACCTGTGTGTGGGCAGAAGTTTGTGTTCAACTCAGGCTTAAACCAATTTCAGTAAGAAACAGAAACCCACCAAATATCTCTACTCCCAACTCCAGCCTCAGCTGTTAACACTGTTTTGTTCAGCTTTCCTAATAGCAATTTTGATATACCCTTAAAGAAAAGATTTGAAGGATTGAAGCACTCCTTTGGGAAATGAAAAATACTTTCAGGTCCAGTGAGAGCTGATTTACTTTTATTAGACTCACTTCTTTGATGATGTTACGGAATGCATGCTACAGTCTTACCACCAATAATGTAGACACTATTAGTATAATGTCTGCAATTCACTGCATTGTGCCTCATTATTTCATCTCTATCGATTATTGTTGTTGCAAGTTTAATCATTTTTACGTTGTTTTAAATTGACTCTCTAAGAGGTCCAGCACTCTGTTATATTCCCCCAAAATAGAAGATACTAAGATATGTACTGTCTCAAAGGTGTTGCATTTGCAAAGTCATAGGCTAAAATGAGAAAAATCATAGAACCAATGGGTTGGAAGAGACCTCAAAGATAACTGAGTCCAACCCTACCATTGTTATTAGACCATGGCACTAAGTGCCACATCCAGTCTCGTCTTGAAAACCTCTAGGGATGGTGAATCCACCACCTCCCTGGGCAGCACATTCCAATGCCTGATCACTCTCTCCTTAAAAAATCTCTTCCTAATATCCAACCTAAACCTCCCCTGGCAGAGCTTGAGTCTGTGCCCTCTTGTCCTGCTGCTGGTTGCCTGGGAGAAGAGACCAACCCCCACCTGACTCCAACCTCCTGTCAGGGAGTTGTAGAGGGTGATAAGGTCTCCCCTGAGCCTCCTCCAGGCTAAACAACCCCAGCTCTCTCAGCCTCTCCTCATAGCACCTGTGCTTAAGTCCCTTCACCAGCCTCATTGCTCTTCTCTGGACCTGCTCCAGCACCTCAATATCCTTCCTGAATTTAGGGGCCCAGAACTGTACAGAGTATTCAAGGTGTGGCCTCACCAGCACCAAGTACAGGGGCAGAATCACCTCCCTGGTCCTGCTGACCACACTGTTCCTGATCCAGGCCAGGATACCATTGGCCTTGTTGGCCACCTGAGCACGCTGCTGGCTCATGTTCAGCTTCCTGTCTATCCAAACTGTCTATCTAACCTGTCTATCTAATCTGTCTATCCCCCCAAAAAAATCTCCTCTTTAAAGTGTCTTCTGTTATCACAATGACTCCTGCATCTGCTGCTTTGTGCAGACCCTTTTGGGAGGATGCTGTAATTACCTTTTTGTCAAAGTAGTAGTTTCTTTGTATCTTACCAATTATCTGAAATAATTTTTATTTCTGCAACCTGCTGGGTTTGTGTTAGCAAACGTGCTTGCTTTATTTACACATACAGATGTGACATGAAACATAGTTTTGGCTACAATTTTTGACACTGGAATTATTGTCTTTTACCCATTTTATATTTTATGAATGTGCCCAACTTTTATCTAATATTAACTTCTTACATTAGGCAGCTGAGGTGAGAAGAGTATTGTGGGTATATGTTAAAGTTGCTGTTGAGATGTTGTACCTTAGCCAAATGCACTTAAGACTGCAGTGGGGATATAAGGAAGGTACTTGGGAAGCCTTGGAACTAGCTGGTGTGGATATAGCTAATGCTGGACTGTGGCACCTTTCTGAAAACATTAATGTAATCCATGTCTCAAAGTTTCTGGCCTATAGAATTCTTTTATATTGGGGGTGGAGTTAAGGCTGAAGTTCAGAACAAATTGTACTATTGTTTAACATTTATTTAGTTTGAAATGTATTTGAGTATGTATGGTGGTGTATGTTTTGATCACCAGCAACATGATGCAACTGGTGAAACATTTTCATTTTAATGCAGGTCAGGCCTATGGTTTTGAAAATCCTCTTGCAACCCAGTTGAAATTCTTCAAAAGGACATGCATTTTCAACCTTTCCCCTGTACTTACTAGGTCTACTCTCAACATTTTCTCAGGAAATGATTTTCTGATAGGAAATTTATCACCTACAAAATCTCATTGTTGCTGGGGATCTGTACTGGAACACAGATCCCATTTCTATAGCCCCTTCTCTGGGAGAAGGGCTGTCTTGTCAAATGAGACCTGCGACATGAGCACCTGCGGAAAGGACAGGGTAGCTAATTCTGTCATTATTATATGGTGAGACAGCCACCTTGGAGCCTCAGACCCAATGAATTCCCAGGTTTTTCTGATGGGATTTTTGGAAAACCCTATTCCAAAGGAAATCAATCTTTGTGCTTTTTTTTTTCCTCCTAAAACATTTAAAAATTGACATTTCGTTTAGAAAGCACTTCTATTTTC
Organism: Acanthisitta chloris; assembly: GCF_000695815.1. Classification (NCBI taxonomy): domain Eukaryota; kingdom Metazoa; phylum Chordata; class Aves; order Passeriformes; family Acanthisittidae; genus Acanthisitta; species Acanthisitta chloris. The sequence continues at coordinate 15,416 of NW_008663654.1, forward strand.
TCTTCAGATCTGGCTGTAATACAGTTTTTTCCACAAAGTGACAATAATAATTCAATTTTCTCTTTCCCAGAGGTTTTGTTTTTTTCTTTCATTGTAGGCACCCTTTTCTGTGCCACACTAACTTTCCTAACAGCAAGTTTTGTCTTTCTTCTTCAGTTTCCTATTAAACTCTTTGGGCTGCACATAAAATATTTGCCATTGCATTTTTAATTTTAAACTAGGCAATTTTCTGATTTCACTGCATCTTTTCTGAAGTGGGAAAAAACTCCTCTTAACTATTATGGACCAAATTATATAGAATGATGCATACTGGAAGTAACAAATTATTATGAAAATAGAAACATAAGGTATACTCTGTTGAAAAATGTCAGCTTGTAATATTATCTCTTAAACTGAACTCAGAGTTTCCACAGGATATATCTTCCTAAGAGCTAGAGATGTCTTTGGTCTTTGACTTGGTTCTAGATTTGAAACATAAGGAAGTCTACTCCCTTTAATCCATATGAGTGCAAAACCCTTGAGCTTGTAAGATTTGAAGATTCTGATAAAATGAAACAGAAAATGCACAACCCCTTGAATCTGTTGGTGGGAAGATTACCCAAAAGCCTGTACTTAATAGTAGGTTTCTGTGCATTATATGTACTCCATCTCAAGCGCAGGTTTCCTTTTAAAGATGTAAAAGTCACTGTGGAAACCTGCTGCAGCAGCTTTTAAACCATCAGCAATGTATAAAAGTCTGTTATGACAAGGGCTAGTGACAAATCAGGTGAATTAATTTGACTCTTCTGAGAATGGCATGGCAGAGCTGGAAAGCAGGAGAGAACAGTCTATGACAATTAGTGTCTGTAGTAGCCTTTGGGTTCAAAAAGGTCAGTGGGCCCATTCCTCTTCTGCAGAAACTAGTAGCTGAAGTTTCATTTTCCAACTTCATTTAATAATGAAACTTCCTGCAGTGTTTTTAACAAGCACAAAACTTGTGAGGTGGGGGAGAAAGGTCTAATATTCAACCAGCTAAAGTTACTTTTTCTATGGAGCCAGGAAGAAATTTTTATTTACCACTCCTTATTATTTATACTATATATGTATATGTATATATGCAAAACAAGAAACCAATGGGTTTTAGTCTTTTTCATCACTGCATGCTTGCAGGAGAAAGAGAGTTTCACTTACTTCACTTGAACAAATAGTTACTGTGGAATCCATGCCAAATACCTGAAATTCGGTTTTAATAGCAAGCAGGGCTGATCTTAAAAATAAATACCCATGTAACTGGAGAACAGTTGTCAGTTAACTTAATCACTTCTTCCCATAGAAGAGTTTTCTTCTGTTCCGGTTTGACTGTAACTGAGGCAAGAACCAGAAATGCTAATTACTTGCTCTCCATTGGGAATATGACAAGAAGTCCTCATTTGCAGGCACCAATGACTCATAAAGGAAATGCCATGGCACAAGGGATTTTTCTTTCTTTCATTTACAGTTTGATTCTTTCATCATTATCTGATAGTCATAGGCATAGCAGGATGCTGCTCAGGCTTAAAAAAGATAGAGAAGCCTGAAGCAAATCGCCTTGCACACTGGGGAAGTTCAGAACTGACTTCTCACCAGTCTTGCTTTTCCTTTCAGATGGGATTGGAGAACAAAGTTTCCCCCACAGGAAAAACTAAATGTTTTGAGACTCCTTTTCATCCACATAGGATGAAAGTGAATCCCTTGACTCTGCTTGTTACCTCACTTCACCAGCCATGCTGTTTCCTACATTTCTTCACGGCTTCTCTGCATTGTCTTTTCCCTTTGTTTTCAAACATGTTAATGTCTCTCTCATGCTACCTTATGAAACATCCCCTACATCCCATCTGCTTCCATCACTGTCACTTCTCTTGCTCCTGCCTCCCTCTGTGTTTCAGCTCCTTGAGCAAACTGTACCAATGCATAATTTCCTTGCTGTTCATTTCCATGAGCATGTTGCCTCTGTCCTCTACTTGCTGTGTGGGCTTCCTGCTCAACACTAAGCAAATCCATCCTGGCTGCTCTTTGCCTCCTGAGCCTAGATTGCCTGAAGCTCTAGGATAAAAGGTTGTGTTTCACAGCTTGGTTCCTCAGGAGCTTCTTACTGAAAGGATAGATTTTCTGTTCATCAGAGATCAAGTTTATGTATGAGAATGCAAATTCAGTGCCTCCACCTTTCTCCCTGCTACACAGATCCAGGGATTAAGAAATGCCTCTAGGAGTCTTCACTTTTTTCCCCCCATTGCATAGCTTCTAACTCTTCTGTGATTGTGCCAGAAACAAACAAGGCACAGAAGACCTTAAATACATCTAATAAGAATTTTATAGTCATTTTTTCAACTGCAAAGGAAAAATGACACAGACTATAGGTGCTACCCTGCACTTATTCTGTTCTGTTTTTTAGGAATGTTGTGGCTTTTGGCGTTTTGTACTGAAGGTCTGTACAAAGAATTCTGGGAAGGTGGTTGTCTTGTTTTGGTGCTGTCAAGTGTTCTGTGACATGTTTAATGGGTTCTCAGGCACTTGCTGGGTGTGTGTTCCATGGTGGACAGTGTTTACAAGAGAATAACATGGATGAGTCAACAAAATTGTTCAGTTCTCAGTCCCCAGATTCACAAGTAATGATTTCTAGTTGTACTGCTGCCTGCTCTTTGGACATGAAGCTTCAATATTCTGTGGGAAAGAATACCACTAGAACAGACAGCTGAGGAGCTGTGTAGTGTGTCTTCCCCCACACTCTGCAGACACCCCTTCAAAAATTTGTTTCACTACATTTTAGGGACTGAGATGGAGGAGTTCAACATCCAAAATCACATGGTCTTTTTCTATTCTCATTCTCCTCAGTGTGCCATCATCAGGAGGGACTTCAGTTCTCCCATTGAGTTGTCCTTGAAGACTCTGCCATCTCACAATGGTTTTCTCTGTTGACTGCTCCCTTACTGGGAGTTACTCAGTAAAATTAGTAATGATGTGAATGCCCCACACAGAAGGTAAGACCTAGCAAGCTAGAAGTTGGAGAAAGTTTGTGTTCTCTCCACATTGCAACTGAACTGTGCAAAGTGAAATAATGTCCCTCTTTCTGCATGGTGAGCACTATTGGAAGATGTCACCACAAGTGCCTCCTTTTAGTTCTAAGCTTTAGCTTCTATGCCATTTTGTCTCCCTCTCACTCCCTCTAACAGCTCTACTGTTTTGGTTTTTTTTCATAAAGAGGGAAATACTTTCTGCAGTATTGCAATAAGCCTGTATGGCAACAAGCCATATCTGAAATTTGAAAAAAGCACATACCCAGCTTTTCCTGCCCAATATTCTTGGCACAATGACATCATAACCCCTGTGTGTCCTGTCACTAAAACAAATGTATGAAACAGTTCCACTTCTTCTCTTTAATTGGAACTAGCTTGTTTCAAGGAGCTGAAGAGGCAAGACTACACACAAAGGTTAGTGTGGAGAAATATATCATTGTCTTGCAGGATGTTCTAAGTGGGTCTCTTGAGTATCAAGGTCAGAGTTTATTTAGCAGCAAATTCTGCTGGTATGAATCATCTATAGTGTTTCTTACACAATTTATCAATGCCTGGCAATTATACTTTAGCCTCTAAGGGAATTCTATACTTTTTCTCAGGAAATGGTGTATATTTTTAACTCTTCATTGTCCTTTCCAAGTGTAACTCTCAGTTTCTTTGACAGAGAAGAATGGATATGATATAGCACTGTGCCCTACTGAGAAGGTTTTAGATCAAAAGTCAATTCTGTAACAAAACCAGAAATTTTTGAAAAGGAAAGTTGATTGAAAGAGAATTAATTTTCAGTAAAATCCCATTTTTCTTGATTTTCTGTGCTTTAAAAACATGATCTTGGGGCAATAGAATAAATAATATACTTTTTAAAAAAATTCTAATTGGAGAAAAACATTCTTTCACACTGGGTAATGAAATAAATTTTTTCAGCAACTTAATCTATGCCCCAGTGAAACTGATGAACTAAGCATTTCCAAAAATTCATTATATTTTTAATCAGTTTGGTGGATGAACTCAGAAGAATGAACCTCTGTTAAACATCAAAATAATGCAGCTGGGGTGTCCTAACTGAAATTGCTCTGGAATTCTAGCTGCTGGCACCTGCTGTCGCTAGAAATGAGCTGAAGCACTTGAACTGAGGATGTATCCAGTAAGTGCCAAACATGGATAATTAATCATGAACTCCAGGCTCACTGAGTAGTCAAGAGGTTTTTCCACAGCTAAAGGAGTACTGAAGCAGAGGAGGTAGTAAAATTGTAGGCAGCATTTAGCACGCGTGATTGCTTCTTGAACCGTAACTCACCATCTCTCTAAAATAAAAAGAAAAAAACTTCCAAACCGAAAGAAACACCTAACACCCCCACTCAAAAAAAAACCCCCTCCCAAATCACTCAAATAAACACACCCCACACCCCTGCCTGGATTACAGAGTAGGGGAGAGACATATACTTCAAAGAAGGCTGTTGTTTGTACAAATAATACCCAGTCTCATTATCTTTGCCTTTTGGGAGCCCTGGTACATCTCATTTGTCTATTACACATTGTGCCTGTAAGACAATGCTCCCAGAACAGCTCATGTGCTTTGCTGGAGTGCTATGACCTGTATGGGGCATGGTGAGAACGCATGTGGCCTTATGTTGCATTTCTGGAGGCACTCAGTGTTTCTAACATACCTGTTCAGTCTGAGCCACAGTTTAATCTAATACTTTATTTCTTTCTTCTCTGTTTTTACAGTATTCAAAGAAGATGACAGGCATAGAATACTAACCTGCTGCAAACTCATCTCCCTCCAAACCACTTATTTATTTATCATCCCTCTGGCATTTCAAGCTTTGGAATGTGTCTTCAAGCTTTTCCCTGCAAATAGGCAGATAAGCTATTTCCTTTTTGGGAAAAGCACAGATTCCCATGTAACTGTATTCCAGGATGTTGGTCTTCAGTGCAAATGCTAAAGATCCCAAGACTGCTCATCTTTCTGTGGGGTGCCTTTCCCACACTGTGACTTGAAGTTTCCCCAAGTTATGTGTGGAGATGAGGAATGCTGCAGATTAGATTGTGTCTGTGTATGGTGGAGAGGCTCTCAGCTCTGGAGAGCATGTATAGTTGAGACAACCCACAAAGCAAATACAGGTATGAACTGTCATGTTAGTGACAGGGTTACCAAATGTCATTTCTGTCCATTGTGCAAGCCTTGAAACTGGGCCTGATCGAAGAAGCTGTTGTGATGTGGGTGCACAGTCAGGGCAGAGCCAGCATTCACACCTTTCTTTCAGCATGTAGCTGAGAGTAGAGTTGGGATGAGAGCAAAATATTCTGCCCTGGCATTACGGAGATTCTTTGTGTTCAGTAGTAGCAGGCGACTATGCTGCTTCTGATATTTCCATTGCTATTTGGGATTCAGAGCAGTGTTCTAAACTTTGGTATTAAGTGCAGCAAGTCATCCAGATCTGCCCTGTGAATTGGGCTGCAGGGTGAGAAACTCACTTGCAAATTCTTATTTCACCAGAGGAGGTTTGGATTAGATACTTGAAAAAAAAATTCAACTGAGAGAGTGGTTAGGCATTGGAATTCATTGCCCAGGGAGGTGGTTGGGTCACTATTTCTGCAAACATTCAAGAGGTATCTGGATGTGGCCCTTGGGGATATGGTTTAGGGGTAATTATGATGGTGCTAGGTTGACAGACGGGCTTGATTATCTTGAAGGTCTCCTTCAGCCTTGATGATTCTGTGGTTCTACATGGGCTGTGCAGATTATGGGGTGCTTTGTTGAGAAGTACATAGGGTGGGAAAGGGAGATTCATGCAGTCTGTGACTGTACTTCTCTAGTTAACCAGTGGGGAGATTTAGTTCTGTTCTAAGACATCAGGAAATAATAATCTCACTGGATCAAAAAGAAAGGAGGAGAGGGCTGAATTGCAGGAGGCCTGGGTTCCACACATCTCTTTAATGTTGTCATGTCTCAGAGGAGTGTGCCTGCCCATGTATTTTGGTCAAAATTGGCTTGTTTCAGATAGAAGACATGTACTTGAGCTGATTTGTGAACTGTGCTTCAACACAGACTTTCTTTTTTGCATCCACTTAATTGAACAATTAAATATTTCATCAGAAGTAAAACCAGACTGGTATGACTGAGTGTGTGTTGGCAGACACTGGACATGACTTCTCTGTGCACAAGTTGTGATGCAGAAATAAGGAGTTAGATTTGACAGATCCATCACCAAGTCCGGAGGCAGTATAACCATACCAACATGACACTAAACTGGAGGCAGAATTTTTCTTTGGATTTGTGCCATGCTTTTAAGGCAGTATTGAGCTAGCTATTGAGTTAGCATCTCCTCGGGGACTGTGTTGTGAAAGCAAATATGTGCAAGATGAGAGTTCAGTAGTGTGGGAGGTTGTTTTGTGGCTTTTTAGGTTGTTTTGCTGTTGTTGTTTTGTGTTAGTTTATTTTAAAAATGTATTATGGCCAGTAAAGCAGTAGGAGGAGTATTTTTGATGCTCTTGGCATCAGAGCTTGCTGTGGACCTTGCTCTCTTCATCAGAACAGGCCACTGTGTTCTGCCTACGAGAAGATCTAAGCTGCACTGAATTTTTTGGGAATACTTTATGAGAAACCTGAAGTAATGCTTTTAGTTCTCATACAAATGGAGGCAGTACACCTAAGGAAAAGTTTTTAAGAGAAAGAGGGAAGAGTTGTACTTTCTGAGAGGAGGTCACAAGATATTTAACATAGAAATGATAACATTGTTTCTTCTAGAATGCTCCAGAAACACTAACACCCCAGTTTCCCAAGGAAAATATTGAGGTTTCATATAGCAGATGTCACATCCCAGATTATCCTGCAAACTTTGGGTACACAAAGCATAGCAGGGTCTACCAGGATACCATACAGTTTGACAAACATACATGAATTAGAAAAGGGTACACTTTGTTCTCAAGCTCCCCTTCCCATCATTTTTTTTGTCCCCAGGAAAATTTATTAGAAGGGAATCTGTGTACTTCATGGAAAATGTCCTTTTTCTTTTTCTTCTGTATGAACTATTGAGCTTGCTGGTTGCCTTTCAGAGAGGTTTTAAAGTTGATTCTGATTTTATTGGAGACCATGATAGCAGAAGGACTGTAGACTTGCTTTTGTTTACTTTTATATGGCACTCCTAGAAAATACATACAATGATCAGATGTGTAAAAGTACTGCAAGTGGCATAGACATTATATTGAACAAGTAGAAATAGCACTACTGGAAGTAGCAATGTAAAATGGTGGTGGATCAAGTAAACAAGAAGTAGAATAAAACAGAGTGAATCCTCCCAATCTCTTATCTTCTCCTTGATCAAGTTTTCTCCCAAACAGCTAATAACTTCTTGAACATGCTCCTACTGCTTGTACATCTTCCTCTCTTGACTTAGCTGTGGCCTTACAAAAATTCAGTGAACTCTTGAGCTATCATAATTTGCACAGAGCAAAGAAATTATCTGGGAAAATGCTTAATTGCAAAGAAGAGTCACCTTCAATGGAATTCATGGGCATCTGGAAGACCCTGTGTACATTTTTTTGTGCAAAATTTTGCTTCACTTAAATATTCTGTGGACAAGCTGTTCCCATAACAGTTGCCATATAGATTATGGCTCTGGAACATAGCTGACATAACACAGAACTTCTTCCCTCTTCCACTGTTAAAACCCTAAGATTGCTCACTTACCTTGTTCTTTTCTACTTTTATTTCCTTCTTTAACTAGGAAAATTTATAGACCAAGATGTTTTGTGAAATGCTGATAACATGAATCCTTGATCTGTCTGGGGACACTGAGGATCAGATTTTTATGCTGATAGCGTCCTTGGTCTACAAAAACTGTAGTATTCAGCTTCAAGGGACATAACCAGTCTTCTAGATATGCTGCACCATGCATATTTGAGAGGTTCATCCAAATTGCTTAAATATTTTGAAATCACAAATCCTATAATCATAGAATCATTTAGGTTGAAAAATACCTCTGAGATCATCAAGTCCATCCATTAACCAACCACTGCTAAGTATGTCACTGTGGTGTCCCTAAGAGCCACATGTACACATCTTTTCAAATACCTTAAGGGATGGTGATTCAACCACTTCTCTGAACAGTTTGTTCCAACACTTGCTAAACCTTTCAGTGAATAAATTTTTCCCAAAATCTAATCTAAAGTTTCCCGTGTGCTACTTGTGGGCCTTTCCTCTCGTCCTATCACTTGTTATTTGGGAGAAGTGGCCAACCCCCATCTCACGACAACCTCCTTTCAGGTAGTTGTAGAGAGCAATAAGGTCTCCCGTCAGTCTCCTTTTCTCCAGGCTAAATAACTCCAGCTGCCTCAGCCACTCCTCATAGGACCTGTGCTCCAGACCCTTCACCAGCATTGTTGTCCTTCTCTGGACATTCTTCAGCACCTCAATGTTCTTCTTGTAGTGAAGGCTCTAAAACCGAACACAAGATTTGAGGTGCAGCCTCACTGATGCAGAGCACAGACCACTTCCCTAGTCCTGCTGGCCACACTCTTGCTGATACAAGTCAGGATGCCACTGGCCGCCTTGGACACTTGAGCAAACTGCTGGTCTGTGTTCAGCTGGCTGTTGGCCAGCACTCCCAGGTCCTTACCCATGAGGCAGCTTAGCTTAGTAATGAGTCTCTATTTGAAATATCATTTCTCTGGGAAGGTAAATTTGTGAGGCACTGGACTTTTTTGTTAGGTGTTTTAAATGAAATAGTTTGACAAAACTGTACATTTTAGATTAATGTTTTGGATTCAGTCACCTGTTGTCTCTGCTCTCACTTTTCTTGCTGTTGTTACTTTCATATTGAAAGTAATCAAAAGGGAGAAGTCTGGAAGAAATAGTCTTTGTTGTATTACATCCCTAACACAGGAACATTCTCCCTCTCTCTCTCATCTTATTTACAAAGAAATACTTTAAACATTTTTAACTGGTCTAGTAATTAAATCCCCTCTGTCCCATGTGTTTTTGTTATCTGCAAAGCAAGGCCCAGCAGGCTGTGTCTGTATTATGTGCCTGCCCTCTGAATGCAAACACACAGGAGAGAAGTCCTTTACTATCCCCTACCCAAGGGTAAAGCCCTGTGGAGGAGCCTTCCCAGAGCAGCATGTTGTGTGAATCAGCAGGGACTACTCAGTGGCTTTTCCCAGGGGAGCTGCAACTGCTGCTGACTGTAATCGGATAGTGTTGCTGAACCTAAGTGCTGTGAAATCTCCATAACAAGAGAAACAGTGAAGTCTGGCAGAGAGGGAACTGTAAAAAAAAAGCCTATGCAGGTACCTTCATCTGTTCTAAGATTTGCTAACTACTGGAAAATTAGGAAAACCAATAGCGTTGTCTTG
>NW_008663654.1:24829-26591 GCF_000695815.1 Acanthisitta chloris
GTCTATCTCGTCAGTCTCTATCTATCTCGTCTATCTCTCCCTGTGCCCATAAACCAGGTCCATTTGATCTGCTCTTTCCTGAGCTCGTCATAAAAGAAGAGTGACTCAAAGGGGAAATGGGAAAGCAGTCTCTTCAACTGTCTGACTTCAGGCATTATTTACTAGCCTCCTGCCGTGCTTACCGAGAGATCGTTGTTGTGTTTCCTCCTTGGATGCTTCCTAGCAGGTATACAATGAAGCTGTGAATGCAAGGGATTAACCCTGCGTCATCACATTACAAACATTTCAAGTGGCTCCCTCCCACAGAGTATGGGCTAGTCCTACATTTTTAGTGTGTGTGCTGTTCTAGAACAGCAACTCCACACAATTATAAATAAATAAAGGACTTGACTACTGTTGAGAAGGGACCCTGTTTAGCAGCAAGCACAATTTAAGTCAATCCCTCTTGCTCTTCAATTGCTCCTATCGCCTCATCTGTTCAGTATCTAAAGTAAACACAATGTGTTATTGAAGGGAATGCAGAGCTGTACTATTCTGTGAGATACCAGAGACTGAGCTTTAAATAGCGACTTTTTTTTTGGTCAGTCAGTGAAGAGTGCTTCTCCTCTATGCAGTCTGACTTGGTCAGTCAGTGCTTCTCCTCTATGCAGTCTGACTTGTCTGAAGTGAAAGGTCCTCCGGTAGGTCACCTTTTCCTGCTGTCTTTCAAGGCCCTGTGAAGCCTTGGCTCTCTGTAATGATGCTTGAGACAGGATTTCTTCTGTTAGTGCTGTAAGTGTCCTTGTCATCTGTATGCTGCAACCATGACAAATCCTACTTCTCGTGGAACTGTGTTATGAATAGCTGCTGTAGTGTGGATATTTTCAATCTGAATCCCAGACAGCTGGCAATTTTTAAACATTAAACATGATTTCTCTAAAGATACAGCTTAAGTAGTTACACAGCGCAAGTAAATTGCTCTGAAGATGGTGAAGATAGAAGTTAAAGCAGAAGATGCTATCGTCACATGCTAAGCTAGTGATATTTTGCAGTTTGTTGTGTTGATTCCATCGAGATTCTGCAGTGGTTTTTGCTCATCTGTATCAATGGTTGGAAACAGTCTCCTGTTATATAAAATAAATCAGTAATATCTCTCCCTTCCACAGAAAATGTGCAACAGTTTATTGTCTCATAGAAGGAAAAATAGATTAACAATGCTGGCTGTAACTAGAGTGAAACACGAGGGAAATCAGTTTGCTGTGAAAACATCTGTAAAGAAATTATCCTGCTGACAATCAGGTATAAGAATTGGCGCTTTAGTATGGCTAGCGTAGATGAAAAGCTGAATTGCTGAGCAGCATTTCTCATACTGTGAAGTAATATAATATAATTCTAATGCAAACACATGAGCTGAGGGCCAACTTTATGATACCTAGAGTCCAGATTCTTGGATGCTTGCCCAAGCAGAGCTGAGCTTACCACACACAACCGAACTCTGAGCCTTCTGGTTATAAAGAAAACTTACACTCTGTAACAAGACCGTGGGCAGAGCAAGAACAGCCTTTGTACATGAGGACTGGAGGAACTGTCTGACTTTTAGGAGGATCACAAAAGAGAATAAGTTACCATGCAATAAAAAGCAAAGGCTGGGCCTGAGGAACAAGTTGTCCTTCCTTTAGGCTGACAGGGAAATTCTGGAGCTGCTGTGTGGAACTTGCAATCTCAATGGCTCTGGTAGGGCAGTGCCCCATGCTGTGGACCTCAGGTGACTGACTTTTGGTCC
>NW_008663654.1:26623-39565 GCF_000695815.1 Acanthisitta chloris
TTTGGGGTAGGGGATCAAAGAGAGCTGCAATGCTGATCCATTGCTATGGAAACAGATGTTGTGCTTGTGGACCAAATAGGTGTGAGCAAACCTCTGACTCCTCTTCATTTTAACTTTTTAAGGTACTGGAGGAACAGGAGGGAACAAAACATGTGTAGGAGGAGGTAGTCAATATGATTTTGTGCCCAGGGCTCAGGTCAGAATGAAAGGATGTAAGCTTATTTGCAGAAATTGATTAATTTTTTATGCATGCTGCAGTCACCTACATGAAGTATAATTAAAGCTCTGCAGGGTTTCCCCCCTCACCCTTTGACTCCTTCCTGGAAAGATTTGCATGTTGGCACCACCTGGAAAAGGGATGGGAGAGGACACCCTAGTACTCTTATGCATGTTCAGAAAGCCCTAGGGTGCTGTAAGCTCAAATTTAAATCGGTTGCAGGATTTCTCAGTTAATTCTAGAATTATTTTAGAATTTCCATCTGACAAAGTCTGTGATATTACAATGATTTTAGTGATTCTTGATCCTTCTTCATCCTATGCCAGCCACATTCTCCTTTTTGGTCTTAGTGTGTTTCATACTGAAGGACTTAAAATTTTTATATACCATGTTGAGAGAAATTTTCTGGCTTCTGAGATTTGGATGGGAAGGAGGGGGAGTCTGGATTGATTTCTACTCTGGGCCCTGCTCAACCTGGTAAGTATTATGCAGATGCCTGTGCAGAACTGGGCTTGATGTCCAAGGTCTGATGATTTTATTCCTCTGTGAAAGTAATTCTGTTTGTGCATCCTGTGTGCATAAACATATAAAATGCAGAATACCATATTTCCCTAGACTACCTGTCTTTTTTCTATGATGTGGCTTTGCAGAGTGACTCAACCCAAACTTTTGTACTGAATGGGTAGAGGATAAGGCTTTTTGATGGCAGATTATCTTTTAAATTCTCTCTAAAGTCATCAGTTGTTAAAATAATTTTAAGTAGTCATTAAGTGCTTCATTAGAGTGTTTTCTTCTTAAGATGCTTTAGTTAGAAAACTGAGTTGTGCATATTTCATACTGCTAATTTTTACCTTCCTTTTTCGTAAATGGACTTTGGCTCATGTATTTTTGAGGATTAGTATCAGTTCAGCTGAATGCACCTGAATTTCTGAATTAATTCGGTCATTTTTATCTTAATGACCATGAAGAGTTTTGTTAAGCTGGAGGGCCATTAAACTCAAGCACTGTAGTGTTTAGAGCCAGCAATCAGTGGGGGAAAGTTTGCAGGTAGAAAATCAGATTGGAAGTTGAACAGAACATATGCGGGGTTCATTTGCTGTGAATCCAGCCATAATTACCTTGAGGATATATGGTCAAAAGTGATCTAAAATCAGTAGTTTGCTGAAGGAGAGAGTGCTAGTTCTTTCAGCATAGATTTTGATCTAGAGTTCAGCTCTGCAGTTTCTTGCTGAAGTCTGATTAATACTTCACCATCTGTTGCAATTAAAAATATTATACGTTGGGAATATGTTTTACATAGCTACTGTTTAACTGAAGAATACTCAGGTGGCCTTGGCATACTTGACACATTCTTTTCCTATTGATGCTGGGGAAAAATCCCAAACAGTTTCTTTCATTTTCATATCTGCACCCATTAAAAAAGAAACTTTGAATTGAATAGAAGGAGTGCATTGTTTTCAGGACAAACTGTATTTTGTCTTAGGACAACCTGAAATTAAATTACTTCTTTATCTTCTTTTCAAAATGAAATGAAAGGAGATTTGAAATGAAAAGTCATTGAAAATATAAGTTGTTTCTTTCTTTCAAATTCTTACAAATTCTTTATGTTCATCTTTTGCTCAAACACATTTCTAAACATATTGACATTACCCAATTGATATTTTCACAATAATAAAACCCCAGAAGTTTTAAGAGGTTAACCTAATTCTGGTTTAATTATTTTAGCTCAAGCCATAATCTGTGGATTATGTGAACTGCCAAGAAAATGTTTCCAGGTTGTACTGAAATTGTGACTGGTAGGGACCACTCCTAGGAGACAAAGGCAATATGAAAGTTGCTGGTTTATCTTAATTACAATGGACAATTTTGTGTGTACTTGGACAAGGCAAGATTTTCAGAAGTGGTCAGCCTTGGGTTTGTTTGTAGTCGCTGAAGTTGTTGGGATTAGCAGCCCTGGCAAGCTGCAGATGAGCACTGTAAGAAGCCCTTTTACACTAGCTCTCACAGTAGAATGGCTTCTTTCCATTGTACCACATGTGTGTGGGAGGTAGGAAGTGCTGTGGAGAAGAAAGGATGTTCTTAATTCAAGCTAATGAACTTCACTTAATTTTTAACTCACTCTGCTAACACACAAGATTAAAAAATCCTCTGGCATTACTAAGATTTTAAGAGTTTACCTTCACAGGTAACACTTGTGAAAACTGCAGATTGCTTTGCTGTACTTCTAAAATAAAGCTATTGTAGTGGTTTAACCCCAGCCAGCAACCAAGCTCCACACAGATGCTCACTCACTCCCCACCCCCCTCAGTGGAATCGGGGAGAGAATCAGAAGAATAAAAGCAAGAAACCTCATGGTTTGAGATGAAGAAGGTAAAGCAAAAGCTGCACACACAAGCAAAGCAAGACAGGGAATTAATTCACCACTTCCCATGGGCAGGCAGGAACTCAGCCATCCCCAGGAAAGCAGGGCTCCATCATTTGCAAAGGTTGCTTGAGAGGACAAACATCATCATTCTGAATATCGCCCCTTAGCTTCTTCCCCAAGCTCTGTATGCTGAGCATGACACCATATGGTATGGAATATCCCTTTGGTCACCTGGGGTCTGCCATCCTGACTGTGTCCCCTCTCAACTCCTTGTGTATCTCCAGCCTATTCATTGGTGGGACAATACAAGAAGCAGAAAAGGCCTTGGCTGTATGTAACTATTGCTCAGAGATAAAGCAAACATCTCTGTGTTATCAACACCCTTTCCAGCAGAAATCTAAAATATAGCTCCATACTAGCTACCAAGAAGAAAATTAACTGTCCCAGCTAGAACCAGCTCAGTTATCTGTCTGGAGTTTAGAGGAACTGTTGGGTTTTTGCTGGATGATTGTTTTGGTTTGGATTTGTTTGTGTGTGGTGTGTTTGTTTGCTTTTACAGTATAAGTATGGCTTTTGCCCTTTATGCTAAAAACAAGTTCATGATTTTAAGGCATTACATACTCCTCTAGGACTCTCAGTTTTTAGGTTTTCTAACTGATACCCCACTCTGTCAGAGAGCTTTCCTGACTAATATGTCTCAGCAAAAAATGTTTCTTCTTTGATTATCTGCTGTGAAGGGTCACCACACACGGAAGAAAGTGATTACCTTCATAGACATTTTAGTTCATGCCAAGTTGAAGTCTAAATAAAATGTAAGTCCATTAATGAAACGTAAAAGATACAAAGTTGATGCAAATGATGTTTATAGTGACAAAAGTGAAGAAAAGAAAAAGGAGCAATATGCTTACTTCACTTACTCCAAGATCACCTTTGAAAGGTCCTTGTGGTAAGCCTCTGGCTCTCCCTGTACCCACTTGGCAAACAGGAGCTGATGGCAGACTGCAGGACAGGAAGCTTGCTCCTACTGCTCCTATTGCATGCTCTGTCTTCTTTCTTCAGCAAAGATGCTTGGCTAGAGCAGGAAAATGTGCTCAGAGGATTCAAGTAGGGATTTGTTAAATTTCTCCTCTTTTGCTCCGGGTTATTGATCCTTTCTCAGTACATACTTTTGACTTCCTTCCTTCTCTGCTACTACATTTTCTTTTCCCTGAAAGAGTGACCTGATTGCCCTGATACACACACAGGTATACAGCTTTTTGTTTCAGCTATTTGAGCATTTTTCTTTTTTGGTACTATTTTATGACATGGGGTGTCATGGAGTCTTATCCCTTGGACAGTTTAGAATACAAGTATTTACCTGACAACTTCTGTACATTTCCCTTGTATGATATTATTACATAAATAGCAAATAAGAGTTATTTAATAATAAGCAATAGGTTAAACAGTTGGCATAATAAGCATGGAAGTTAGTGAGCATTTCAAAAATTAAAAAATCCTGCAGCCATTGTGACTGTTTTTTTGGATAACAATTTTGCCATGGGGGAAGCTAGTGAGAAAGAGAAAATTCCTCAAGATGTTGTAGCAGCTGGCAAGATCTCCATGGTTACGCTGGCAAGAGATTTGGGAAACCACCAAGAGTAGTTCATTCTTTGACAGTAATATGTCATAGAGGAAAACTCCTTGGTGCATCTGAAGGTTATCTTAAAGAGAAGCTTTGATTAAAAAGGGGAGAGAGAAGAGGAGAAAAGATTTGTTTAGGGGCAAAACGTTTAAAATTGAATGCAGCCAATGACAAAGATGTGTCTAGCATACCTTTAATTGCCGGTTCAGGCTGCAATATTTATGTGAGCTCTTGTCTCTGCTTATTTCATGTATTTGTGTGGCTTGACAAGATCATGGAAATAATATTGTCAGAATGCAAGCAAATTGTCACAGAAATAGTAGCTATTTAGATAAGATTGTTCCCTCATGGGTCATGGGACCTGAAATGTCTCCTGCTTCATGCTTATGGATGGGAAGGTTCTGTGAGATTTCAAGTCATTGCGCTTCTCAAAAAATTATAGTCTGTCTTAAGAATGCCAAGCTTAAGCAAAGTATTTTCTTAACAAAAAGGAGTAAGCAAGCTACAACTGTTTTTACATGGGATGTGTGTCAAAATCTGTATATAAGTTCATTTTGAGCATCACCTGGTTGAGTTTGAGTTTCAGGCAGAGCTTTGTGAGTATTCCTATTTTTTCATATTAAATACCTGTGTTTTGCTGCCCTGCTGCAGAGTTTCAAGGTCTAAGTCACAATCTGGTGCCTCATGAGAGGAATACCAAAAGAGATCTTTTTCCAAAGCAGATATAAGTAGTGTTTGAAGACAATATCACAGTTTCAGCAGTCTAGGAATTTTTAGTGAAATAGATCGTATTGATTCGTCCCAAATTATATTTTGCTTCATTAGTTTATCTGATTTGGTGATGTTTTTGAGGGATAGAGGTTTCTGAAATTCAGGGCTATCAAACTTAAGCCAGCTCCTGAATGCCAGATACCAGGGGGGACAAGCCTGGGGGTAGGGAGGCCCAAGCACTGAATCAAGCATAACAAGAGACTAAGTATTAAAGCACATTCATGTAGAACAAGAAAATTGTGCAGTGTACCATTCAGAATAGACTTGCCTGTTTGTTGAATTAATTATTTGGAGTGTCAGTGGATTAAGTCCTAAGCCACAGTGGAGATAGATAGAACAAGAATTAAGAAAAGCAATGCTTTCCAGACTTGGCCTAAGCGAACTACTCCAATTATAGCTCAGTAATGAGTTTATTAAAAAAGATGAATGAGAGAAGTAAGTGGTGAGATGGCAATTGTTTTTCGTAGCTGACCTTAGCTAAATGTAATTTGAATAGGCATACATAATGTTAACTTGGTGGATTTAATTTTGTTTGGGATAATCATGGTTTGAGTACCCTGTGCTCTCTAAATTCAAGATACTAATATAACCTGTGTTCTCTTAAGGGCCTTGGACATAAAGTTTGGCTAACAAATGTGTGACAGATTGAGTTGGGAACAATCTAAGAGTCGTCAAAAGGTCTGCTTTGATTGTAATTTATAACAGGCATATAGTTTCAAATTTTAAATTGTACAAGACTGTGTGACTTCTAATGCTGGTGATTTACAGGCAGTGAACATGAGTTCACATTAATGGAAAATGATGATGATTTACATAATGCTAATATTTATTCATTATGTGAATCCTTAATTATGTGTGCAGCCGTGTGGTGCAGTAAAATAATAAAAGGGTAAAAAAAGCAGAAAGTAATGGTTCTTTCAAGCAACTTGGAAGTGGGGTGAATGTTACATTAAAAGAAAATAAGATAAAAATCATAGTTGTACCATCTCTTGATGGTTTTTGGAAAAGGGAGGACTTCTGTTAATATTAACTTAAGATTTGGGTCCTGGTTCTACTGCTGACTTTTGTAATATAACTTCAGATCTCAATTTTTTTTCTCTTATTTGAAATGAAGAGTTTTTCAATCCCATATGAAAACTGGTTGTTTCTCAGAAAATCAAATCCCAACCTGTTCTTCCCTTGGTAGAACTGTCTTCTCAGAGAGTTCAAAAGTTCATTTGTAGGTTTTCCTGGTCTATGATTCTTTTTTGTTGCTTAACATTTCTGAATGAAACCCACAGGCTACAAGGTGTTCCTTACTGGTTAGTTGTGACCTCTTTCATTAGTTTTATATAAGGCTGATTGATCCTGTGAACACCTGCTCACAACTGATTGCTTTGCTATTTTCTTATTAACTGATTCTTCACTAACACTAATCTATGTGGTACTGAATTTTAATCTCAGTTCATAGCTATGCTGAATTTTCATACCAGCTGCAGCTTGAGAGCTGAATTATATTTGCCCTAGGAGTATTTTGTGATAGCAGAGTTCAACTGACTGTTGTTGGTTTGTTGTAGGTTGTTCTTGGGGTTTTGGGGGGGATTGTTATTGGGGTTGGGGATTTTCTGGTGTGGAGGGTCAGTTGACGAGCAAGAATATTTCTAAAAATGACTGATGGAATATTGATCTTGCACTAAATTAGTACAGGGTGCTGTTCCAGGATAAGAACCAGGATATAGGATATTACGATTAGAGGGTGAGAAAGAGCTCTCTTAGGCAAAAGAAGAGATAGCTTAAGAGTTGCCTATCAGTTTTCACCACTTCCATTTAACTCCAAAACATAATAATGGACAAACCTGTGCTTGTCAAATATTAATGATCAAAGTCCTGTCCTCAGACACAAAGCTACTATTACAATTAAGTAGATTAATATCTTCCAGGTTGTTAATGATACATGGAAGGGTTCGGTAATTAGTACTCCCTTTAAAATTCAGGAGGCTGATATGTCACAGATATCAAATGGATAACTGCTGTTGGTATTCCTGAAATGGGATAATTACCTTCTTATCTTACTGCACAGTTGAGAAAGGTTGGTAGATGCCATTTTATATGTTGATCAAACATGTGCTTCACTGGACTTGTCAAGACTGGTAGATGCTGCTGAGCCTGGTTCCTCTACAGTTCTGAGGGAAGGGAAGGGAGGCCTATGGCATCCTTTTGGTACCAGTGCATACAGTACAGGCATTGCTCTCTCTGGGACTCTTCACTGGGCATTGAAATAGCACATGGGAATATTCGACTTTGCTTGATCATTCCCAAGTATAAAATTGCACAGCATTCATTTGCTTGGGTTTTATCAAAGAGACAAGAAAGTTTTGCCATTCAGTGATGGGTTATCTTGGAAAGATCTGTTTTCATAACGGACTGTTACCACAGGCAGTGGCATTTGAGTGCATCCAAGAAATGCTTGCTTTGGTATGCTGTGATTTGGGAGCATATGCTCTGGAGAGGTAGGAGGATGTAGCAACAGCACTTCTCTTAACTGAACAACTATCCCTGAAAACATGCCTGTCAATGGTTCAGCTGGCACTGCTAGATACATCAGATACACTCACACTTTACTACTAACCTCAATGGGTTTGGATTAGGTCTCAGGATAGAGTGATGGGTCACTTGAGTTTGATTCGTGCAAGTCTTTGCAGCGTTACAGTAGACTTCGATTAACATCCTGGGGACAGTCTTTCTTTGGCTCAGGAGGAGAAAGCAAGATGCAATATCTGGCCCCATCTTTTGACTGCTTCTGTCCCCCTCCATCACAAACAGACCCTTACTCACAGGTACTAATTCCTGGCAGCTACAGAGACAGCAGTTGGAGCAGGACTTTCCACAGGCCTTGCAGCTGATGCCATTAGCTACCACTTGTTCCACTTGGATGGAGATTGTGGCCACCAGAACTCCTGTATGAGAGAGTGCTCAGATCCCCATGTGCCTGGAAATAAGCAAGCTTAAAGTTGTTTTTTTGCAAACGTTTCTTGAATGTGGCTTCAGTATTACAAACAAATCCTTCCCTAGTAATTTTTAGAAGAGGATGCACTGCCTTGCAGTGGCAAGTGTATTCCACATGATAGTGTCTGCCCCAAGCAATAGAGGCAGAGACTGTGTCTTGGCCTGTATTATTCTCAAAGGAAGCAGAATAAATGGCTTCTCTGGGACTGGGCTTCTGGGTGCTGTTGCCTTGGTTTACCTCAATGAAAGAGGCCGAAAGATGTTTCTAGAAATCTGTCCCACTCTGACAGCTTTATAGGTCTGTGCTTTTGGCTGCATGGATAACCCATGAATTGACCCTGAAGTTGGCTGGCAAGTACAGTATAAAGGACATACACAATAAGTGTGCAGTGTCTCTGTACAACTGATAATGCAGATGAACTATAGTGGAGAAGTTGTTGAATCCTGCAGCAGAACCACTTAAATTCCAGTGACTGATATTTTTGTTGTGTATTACATCTCTTTTGGAGCACTTCCACAGTCACTTGGAGAAATAGATGCTATAAGCAGCTTCTGTTGGTTTGATCACATCTCTGTAGGAAATTGAAAACACCAGACAATTCTCACTAGAAATGGTCTAAGAGTCTCTAAGCTTGCCTGTTACAAATGGAGCTTTACAGTGAGAAAGGGAGCAAAGGCTACCCTAGTGCAATAATGCTATGAAACTGTCCTCTGTGAGGACATTGCTTGCTCCAATCATCTGATAAGGAATGGATTAAGATTCAAGAACAATAGGATTGCTTGGACATAAATAGGAGTCCAATAAATGCATCTTTCATGACGCTAAACTGACTGTTTGCAGAGCTAGGCCTTTGATTCAGCCTTTCATAGTACCTTGGTTTATGCCGATTGAAACCTTTACTAAGGCCTTAGTATAGAGAATATATGTAATGGCTAAAGCTTTCTAATTGCCCAGGGCTATTTGTAGAAGTCCCTGTCCTATTTTGAAAAGAAATCTCTGCACCAAGTACTCTGAAGTCTTGATGTTCTTCATGGAGCCTTGAGCGGCCTTGTGCCATAGAAAGAGCCTCCTAATATGTTTAGGTGCTGAAGGCAAAACTTCACAGTAATTCAGGGATCAGAGTGCAAAAATGTCATTACAAAAAGCTGCTGGCTGAATGCGAACACCAAAGATGTTGCCTCTTTAAGTATTGACTATTTTTCCACTAAGGACTTCAGGGAAGTATAGCTGTGGCTCTCATGTCCAGGACTGACCCAGTTCAAGTAACACTAATTCACACTAATTCACACTTAGTCCTCTTAGATTCTTTCTAATTTCCCATAGGGTTTCATGTGCATAGCATTCTCTAGGCAGCTGAACTTAGTCAGTTCTTCTTCAGTTTGAAGGGGATTTAAATCCCTGGGTTTGCCACTCTGAAAAATGTCTTGATGAACAAACTGTTCTGTTTGAAGTTTCTTCACCTTCGGTGAAGGAAGCTATATTCTCAACCCAAGTCCACTCAAAATATGTCACTCATTTTTTTTTTTAAAATATTGTGGTAGGGAGCCCATCTCAAACACTCTGACAGATTTTTTTAAATATTGTGGTGGGGAGCCCATCTCAAACACTCTGACAGATCAGTTGATTTGTCCCAGCTTCCCCACAAATTTCTGCATTCTTTTTCCCCCTCTATTCCCTCTGCCATGGTGAACTTTTAGGGGTTGAGCCAGAGGATTCTCATCTTTGCCTTGGGGCATCATGCCTCTTTCCACTGCAGCATAAGATGATTTTAAATTAAATATTGTGGTGGGGAGCCCATCTCAAACACTCTGACAGATCAGTTGATTTGTCCCAGCTTCCCCACAAATTTCTGCATTCTTTTTCCCCCTCTATTCCCTCTGCCATGGTGAACTTTTAGGGGTTGAGCCAGAGGATTCTCATCTTTGCCTTGGGGCATCATGCCTCTTTCCACTGCAGCATAAGATGATTTTAAAGGTCATTTCACCATGATGCTGTGGCCTGCCTTCTCCTGCAGGCATAAAGATAAGGCCTAAACAGTGAAGTCCATTTTGCAATGCATTTAAGGTTTGCAGAACTCTTTATCTTATGAATGAGAGAAAAAGATGCTAACAGTTTGGATGTCATAGAGAAATTTCATTTTTATAAGGAGATATGGCCTTCCACAGAATTAAGCTCTGAAGAGGAACTTACCATTTGAGCTTAATTTTTTCACAGCCATTTACTGCAGCAGTGGAGAAAATGAGAAGGGATTGTCTAATGGAATCCTTCCCTGAGTCTCAGCTCCTGAATTGTGGAAAAGAAAAATATGTTGAGCCTCCATCATGTACTGAGTTTAGGCTAATAATGTAAGTCTTTCCATGAATATCTTGATTCTTTACTTTTCCTCTGAACTCTAAGGCTGATGCTTTTGAGCTGTATAGACCCTGCTGCTTAAGTCCTCTGTGCCAATGTGGTAAATATGACGTAAAAGCCTTGAGGCAGCCAGGCTACCAGTGCATTATCTCTTACCAGAGTGTCCATAGAGGATTGGGCAGTGAGCTGAAATTTATCTCATCCATTGCCATTGGGAGTGCTTTAGCTAGCAGTGGGAGTGCTTCTGCATTGCTCCTCTCATCCTTTTGTTATTAAAGAGAAAGAAACAAGACATGAAAAGCTGTTCAAATCTCTGGCCCTTTCAGAAGGTGATTTGGCACACCATTTTTTTCTCTTTATCTGCATTGATTCTCATTTCAGTGTTTTTAACTCAGCTCCAGAAGTTGTATGGAACAAGTCTAGGTCCAAGTGCTCCTTTTACCTGTTGGGTAAATTCAAAAATCCAAAAATTATAATTGCTGCTTCCACAGACAAGCTGATGTTAGATCACTTCCTAAAATCTTGCACAGTATTCACAGAACATCGCATAGACAGGGCAGCGAACTATAATAACAGAACTGTCTATATGAATATTCAATTCTCTTGGCAGATTGAAACTCTGACCAGGATTAGAGCCTATTACCAAAGCATCAAGAAGAGAAACATATTGCTTGTAGTGGTGAAGCAGAAGAAAGAACTTCAAGCAATGAAAAATTTCGGACAGTATTTTTGCGAACCCTTATTTTTGCAAATATTTTTAGCAAGTGAAATGAGGTTGCCTCTACAAGCTCCTCCTACTGGTCTGGCTGGTATTTGGGTAGCGAGGTCAACGAGATTGACCGTTGGGCACTTTAAGATGCTGCTAGCTCAGTTTATTGCAGAATATCATCAGCAAAAACATCCTCCACTCATTCCTTCTTGTTCATGATTTGGTGATTTTTCAAACAGAACAGAGTTCAGTTCTTAGAGACCAGGCAACAGAATTGCACAGGTGCCACACTATATTTAATACAGTTCATTATTCCATTGTGTCTTGCCCCTTGATATCAGAAAATGTTTTATGAAGGAGACAGTAACATAATTCCTTGCTAAATTGCTTCCTTCTAAGAAAGGGTGAGATATTGGAAAGCAATGCTGGATTTTTATGTCATTACACATAACAACCAGAGGATCCAGGGAGCTTTCCTGTTTCCTACTAGTATAGGAAAAGCATCCTTGTTCCTTCTCCGGAGCTGCTGCCCACCCCATTCAGGAGGGAAACCTGTGCATCCAAAACTGTGTTTGCCTATACAGTTAAACAGGTAAAGTGGTTCTTTTCAATAGCACTTTCATGGTTCCTCAAATATTTCATTATAATCCTGTTCATCCACCTACTTGCAAACAGAATCCAACAGCTAGCAAAAGTGTGTCTACCAGAAAGCCTGGTCCTGATGTGAAAACTAGGGCTATGGAATAGGCACTGGTTTAAGAAATGGAGCATAGTTTGGTTTTAATCACTGTTTCAAAAAAAGTACTTAAAATGGGAGCTCCCAGTATTTACTCTGAACACAAGTATGAAGATGTTAGACTTGGAATAAAAAGAACATGACTTAAAAACCAAACACATTACAGTCTGGATGAAGTAGATCCTCAGAATGTATTAACATTACTCAAAGCTGTGTCTAAAAAACATTGTCAAAATCTTCTCTGCTAGCTAGTAAAACAGTGAGTAAATGTTGGAAAAAGTGGAGAGATGTATTTGTAGGGTGAGAAATGTATGACATTGTGTGTTGGAAGGCTGAATTTGAGCCACACATAATGCAAGGTTCTTCATTAATCGCAGTCACTTAAAGATGGAACTTGTTCAATTTCTCTAGTAAGACATCTCTCTCAAGTTCTTATTTAGGTTCATAAATATATACTGTGGAAATTGGTGAAAAGTTGGAGACGAGGCAGGAAACAACCACAAAAATGGGCTGACAGCTGGAGAAAATTCCTGGTGCTGAGAGTTTTAAGGAACTCCATCTTTTCAGCTTACAAAAAATGATTTGGAGGTAACCTGACTACAGTGAAAGGACCTTTATGGGAAGTAGGAACTAGGCAGTAAGTGGACCCTTTTATCTTGCATAACTGATCTCAGTAATGTCTCATCATGTCTTCCCAGCACTACTAGGTGGTAGAATTACAAGTGACTGAAAATTTTCCAATGAGATGGTTTTGAATTGAAACCAGGAGGTACCAGCTTTGAAAATATTTTTGACGGGAAAAGTTTCCCAAGCTCTGAATAGTGTTTCAAGCCCAAACTATTGAGTCTTCAGGAGTGCCAATAGAAGTAAGGTAATTTTATGGAGTGTGGAAGGCAAAGTTACATGCTGTCATAGCACATAATTCATTGCAGGTTTCCTACTGCCTTATGAAAGAGAACGTGTCATCAGCTAAGCTACCTGCTGGTCTGGGAAATAGCTCTTGGCCCCTTTCTTTTTCCCTTTGGTTTCCTCCTTCTCCTTCTCCATATTGACCTTCCCCTACTACTTTGCCATTAATAACACCTTATCACAAAAACAACTTTTCCCAAAACTAAGACATGCTTTCAAAAATATCCAAGCTGTACAGACACAGGACAGAAGACCCCTATTGTTCCCTGCACAGCT
>NW_008663654.1:39578-41475 GCF_000695815.1 Acanthisitta chloris
TGCTATGGTATCCTGCTGGATATTCCATGGTTGCAGTTAGAGTAGCTAGATTTCACTGGAGGCTGCTGCCTGTGAGGCCCCTAAAGCAGATGTTGTAATGCGATATAATGCTCATCCAGTGAATTTGGATAAACTACCAGTTGCACTCTACATGGGACAGTGTTCTGTAGAGAAAAAATTCCCATTTCGGTGGCTTCTTCAGCAGTTTATTTATGCACCAATGTCCATGGTTGCAGTTAGAGTAGCTAGATTTCACTGGAGGCTGCTGCCTGTGAGGCCCCTAAAGCAGATGTTGTAATGCGATATAATGCTCATCCAGTGAATTTGGATAAACTACCAGTTGCACTCTACATGGGACAGTGTTCTGTAGAGAAAAAATTCCCATTTCGGTGGCTTCTTCAGCAGTTTATTTATGCACCAATGCTTCTGCAAACATCTTACTTCTGCCACATTCTAAATAAGGCATTTTCTTGTGAATAAAATATTGATTCATCTAACAAGAAAGACTTGGGTATATATTGCATAGCAGCTCTAATTGCGAAAAGACTGTGAGAACGAAAATAAATAAATATTGCATGATATTTATATAAAAAGAAAGGTGCAGTATTGTGTGAAGAGCAAGGACCATCCTTGGGAGAAGACTGGCAGCAAAACTAGTTATTTAATGTATAAAACAGTGCATGCAAAACAGGACAGATTTGGATCTAAATATCAACTTAATGTCTCGTTTCAGGGGGGCTTTTAGCAATAAGGCTTGTCATCTGTAAGATAACAGCTATCATGGGATGATAATTTTTTATGAAAATTTATGAATTATGGATTTTCTCTTTTGACACTATGAGTTGAACACATTAATCCTGTTTCTTCCCACAGTAAGAAAGGAATGTTTCTTGGTTTCACTGATGTACTGTAACTTTCTTCTCCCTGTGCAAAGACAGTCTAAAAGGAAATTTTGTTGGCTTGTTAGGGCATCTCAAAATAAAGGAACACTGTGCTGTGTTTATAGTCTTGTTTTTGAAACCTTATGCATTAAAACACAGTGAATATCTAGGTTTTATTCCCTCTAGTCTAGTGAAGCTAAAGTAGCTGTGAAGGTTCTTGTTGTGTTTAATTAGCAAAATAGAGATGAGAGTGCAGGATCAGCCTGGTATAACCCCACACAAAGGTTTTGTAGCTTGTTGAAGAATCTTCAGTTCAGACAGTTTTGCTGCTGGCAGTGAGGAATTGCCAGTTTCTGCAGGTTTACACTTTGCTTTGCCCAGCTGCAATCACAGTGCTTCTCACATGCTAAAGGAATAAAAGATCAGGATAAAGATTTCAGCAGAACCAGGGCATTATGGTGAGATATGCCTATTGATCTGGTTCAAGCAAATAGTGCTGGAATTTTTCAAGGAACCTGAGGGAATTATGTGTCCAATGGCCATTGGAGAGCAGTCAAAATAGGGTCCAGATGTTTGAAAGATTTTTGAGATTTTTCTTTTCATCAAACATGGCACATCAGTCTGACTTTCTCCTTGTCTATCATCCTGAGGCATTGTTGTCCATAATGCTGAGCTTGGACAGCTCAGTCCAAAGGGGATTACTTTGCAGCACAGATATGTTGGCACTGAAGATAAAATAAGCACCAGTTTTGCCTCCAAAATGGACTCTTGCCAGATGTCTGCTGGAAATTTAATACAGCAGAGAAAAGGCAGTCTAAGAGATTCCTCGAGTGCATAGAGGATAATTTCCTACTTCAGCTGGTAGATGAGCCTACCAGGGGTGGGGCTCTGCTAGACCTGCTGTTCACAAACAGAGAAGGGCTGGTGGGAGATGTGGTGGTTGGAGGCCATTTGGGGCACAGTGACCACGGAATTAGAGTTTTTGATATTCAAGGATGCAAGAAGGGCCATCAATA
>NW_008663655.1:0-208 GCF_000695815.1 Acanthisitta chloris
TGCAGCAGGGACAGGGTGTGGGGAGATTGGGTGCAACAGGGAGATGGGGTACATGGGGAGAGGGTGCACTAAAGGAAGGGATGCATGCACAGGGTGCAGTGGGGAGGGGGTGCAGCAGGGAAATGGGGTGCACAGCAGATGGGGTGCAGTAGGGAGATGGAGTGCAATGGAGATGGGGTGCAGTGAGGAGAGGATGCACAGAGGAGGG
>NW_008663656.1:0-33775 GCF_000695815.1 Acanthisitta chloris
AGACGCGGTTTCCTCGCCCCGCTGGGACGGATATCCTCCCGCGGCTGCGGACCCGGCGCTCGGGGCTCTCCCGGCTGCCCGGGAGCATCCCCCGGCTGGGGAGAGCGACACGCAGAAGCAGCAACACGTCTTACGGTTGCGGCATCTCTGCCAAGACGCGTTCGCTTTCTGTCTGTTTCAACCCATCTTAATGTTTATTTACTTGCTTACTGCTTAAGATAAGGCTTTTTCTTTTTTTTTCAAGCCCTTACTCAGAGTTTCTTCCCTGCAAACACTTGCTAGACTGGGCGTTTTTAGGTGCGGTACAACCTGCAGCCTATTTTCCAACGTCCTCCGAAGTGCTGCGAGGCTGGCACCGCTTGGGTGGGCTTCAGCTTCGGCCGCTGTGAAGCTGTGGAAGTATGAGTAAAGCAGCATTCATTTTGTAAAGGAGATCATTCAAATTAGTCCTCCCCTGGAGTGATCCTTTTGCTGGGAAAATAGTTCAAATTGTAAAATAATGTTTATATAACTCATGGGCTGTTGAACTTGTGAGGCTGAAGAGTAAAGTCCTGAGATCCTCCCAAAAAAGCTCAACAAATAATAAGGGCAAAGGTGTTATCCCATTCAGCAAATCAGTGAATTATAACTTTCTGGCTTCGGGTGGAGAATTTTTATTTTCTGTTGTCATTTTTAATACTGTTTAGGATGGAGTTGTTGCAAGCAGCCATACAATGCTGGTTTAGATTTCAGTAGACTTTAGGAATACTTTAAAGGACTGGTATTAATTACAGTTATTGTGTGTTGTTTACAGAGAGCTAATATTTTGTGAGTAATTTTAAATGTGCCGCTTAGTTTTATGGTCTTTTTCTACCATCCTTAGCAAGATGGTTACAGTAATCCTGTTTTATTGTGTTAAAGTCATATTAAAGAAGCTGTTAGCTATAATCCAAATGGCAGAAATCTATCAGGATTCACTCCAAACTACGTTCCAACTGTTCTTTAAACCATGTATGAACCTCCAGCAACATTTTTTTGGAGGCCTGGTGCTAATTTATTTTCAAAGCTTATTTGGAGGGGATGTGAAATTTTTCAAAATGAAGAACAAAGGGCAAGTTATGTACCTGACATCAGAGCCACAAGTATGATACCTGTATTGCATATGTTGCCACACTTCTAGTTATTGTTGCAAGCTGCTGCGAGTAAAGTGGTTTTAAAATTTGCAGGGAGTAATGTAGGTGGTTGTCACTGCAGATGAAGAAGATAAACAGCATATGGAAGACCCACAGTAAAAGCAAGTTAATATATTGAGGATTATGATATCTAAAAATAAGTTTGTTCCAGGTCCTGCAGACACCATCAATAGATTTAGCTGGGTGAGCATGTAGCCAAAGCCAAGTATGTGCGTGTGTGTTTCCACTTGTTAAGTCAAAAGTAAAAGCTGTATTAGCTCAGTTGCTTGGTAGTTGGTGCCTGCAATGTGGTCCTTAATGTCAGAAGAGAGAAGAGGTTGAGATCCACTCTGCAAATGGTGGTAAAAGCAGATTATTTTTTTTTTGTCACAGTTGCAAGGGGAACACACCCAGTAACAAAAAGGGAAATTTCAGTTTGGGTTCAAAGGGAGGTTTAGGTAGACCTGCAATGTAAAGTCCAGCAGTGAGGACATTTATGAAGGACTCAGGAGTAGAGCTGTGTGACCACCACAAATGTTTTCTAGCAAATATTGGTTTAAATTTTGCAACTTTGCTTTGGCCTTGGTAGCGTTTTGGGTTTTTTCCCCTGTGGTCCCTTGTGTAATTACAGTTCCTTTGCCCCTGATGTAAAGTGAGCTTTTTAGCTGAAATGCCAGCAGGCAAGTTTTATAACTGTTACACAAATACTTGCACTTGAATCCTGATGATCACAATGAGAAGCACACCCACAATTAACTGATGCCATGTGAGACATGAGTAATCTTATTAGGGCAACAAAAAGAGTAAATGCAGTTCACATACAAAAATGTATTGGAATGAATAATTTTGAGCAGAGAATAAATTTCAGGAAATTTTAGTAGTTTTGCAGAATATGAAGGTTTTGACATGATTACACATAAGTTACTTGTTATATTCAGAAATCTGCCAGTCTGAACATGTAAAAATGGAGTTTTATTGCATTTGAAAGTTCATTCATTATTTTTTAGGAGTAAATTTATACTGTTTCCTCAATTATAATTTCTCATGTCTTCAGTGCAGAATCCCATTTCACAAATTGCTAGTCCCTTTTTGGACTGAACAGAAAGCACATCTGGTTTAATTATAGGAACCAAATAGGTATTTGGGAGCTATCTAGTATTGCCCGGGGAAAAGAATAAACAGAAGAGAAGACAAGAAATTCGAGTGTCATTAAAAGGAAGTCAAAACAATAACAACTGCAATTATTTTGGGTTGAGTTAGAACCCCAGATTATGAGGTGGTAAAACA
Source organism: Acanthisitta chloris (assembly GCF_000695815.1). Lineage (NCBI taxonomy): Eukaryota > Metazoa > Chordata > Aves > Passeriformes > Acanthisittidae > Acanthisitta > Acanthisitta chloris. The sequence goes on from NW_008663656.1 coordinate 2,439, forward strand.
TACATCTGGATCTTCATAGAATCACAGAATGGTTTGGGTTGGAAGGGACTGTATAGACCACCTAGTTCCACCCCCTGCCCTGGGCAGGGACACCTTCCACCAGCCCAGGTTGCTCTAAGCCCCATCGGGCTTGGCCTTGAACACTTCCAGGGATGGAGCAGCCACAGCTTCTCTGGGCAACCTGTGCCAGTGCCTCACCACCCTCACAGTCAAGATTTCCTTCTTAATCCCTAATTTAAACCTGCCATTTTTCAGTTTGAATCCACTTCATTAGCCTTGTTGTTTGATCTCAGCAGTAGTGTCTGAGCCACAGGATCGTCTAGCCGCGAGTCATGGAGATCCACTGTGTTGCTAGCAGTGAATCCAACTGGGGAATGAGTCCCAGTTCCTTTTCCCAATTTAAGGTTGCCTGACAGAGAGTATCACCAGAAACAAGGAGCCAGAAGAAACTGAGTCTCTCAACATTTCAGAGGAAATTTAACAGCCCTAATCCAGAGAAGCTTTAAATCATATCCAGACAGTCATGAATCTGCTCTTGCCTGTCAAAAGCAATAAGCTGATAAAAACCAAGTCTTTCCAAGAGGCTGATGATTAAACTATGATGTTTGTATGAATGATAAACAATATGGTCAGAAAAGCATGGCCGAGGCATGGTGATTACCTGGATACTCCTCCTCAGGAGCTATTCCTCCTTAGCCATGGGATCAGCCTCCCTCATGTTACCTGCTGCTTCTGTGGGCAGGAGCTTTCTCAGACAACGTGAAAGACATTTCAAAACACAAATACAACTTGACTCTAAAATGGCAAAATCCTTTATAAATTTATGCAAACAGACGATTTTCACCACTTTAATGTTTTGATGATAACAGTGATGTTGAATTTAGTTATTCGTTTTAAAGCAGCCGATTTGGAAGATAAACTATCGGTTTTTTCAGACTCGGGGTTTCTAAAGCGCCAAGCTTGCCACGTGTACTTGGTAAAAGGGAAAACAACCCCTTCAACCACTAAAGCACAATGCAAAGACCTTACTTATCTTTTTAGGTAGACTGGAATTCTAAAGTAAGCTTATTTATGGCACCCAAGCAGAGCCTTCGGCTGACCTAGCCAAAGGGGGAGACCTCTTAGGTCCTCAGAATTTTTTGATGATGCCATATAACATGCAAAATGTGCCTGTTCATAAATTGCTATATTTTTAGCTTGCTTTTGCAGGATGATCACAGGAGAGATTTGTGTGTATCGTTATTGGCAAATGACTAGCAATAAATCCTAAACAAGAAGTGTGATTGCTTTCCAAGAACTTGGCTGCAGAGCAGTTGGAAAAAGGGCAGTAGAACAATGAAAAGCATATTTTGAAGGAAAGAAGGTGACCATAGTGACAGCCAAAACCCCATGACTGTTGCATATGTAGTGATTTTATTGCAAATACGATTATTACAGGTTCATTAACCCGTGCATTGAATGCAGAATCTAAAGTCCTGTCCTCGATATCTTGACATGAAACCAAAGTGCTTTGTAAGAAAAAAGTTCTCTCTGTAAGCAGAGGGAGCTTGCATGTAGTGTCTCAGTTTCATTTTCTTTCTAATGTCCAAGAGAAGCTCACCATCGTAATAACTTTAAAAAAAAACTGTTTCAAGAAGGGAATCAGCCATTACTTCAGATGCAATGGAGTGATTTTAAGCAGTAGTTTAAAAAAATGATACTCCTTTTCAAGCTTGTAACCATTTCTTTCTGCGGGAAAAAATGTATCCAGAAGAGTCAAGAATAATTCATTGTATTTTCATCAAGGAAATTAAAAAACCAGGATTTTTCAGGCCTTTGTAAAAAGAATGTGTAAGTCCGAATGACTCAAAAATCTCTTTCTCCAGAAGGTAATTAGTTCTGCAGCCATACGTGGCTGAGGGAAAATGCACGTGTGTGGAACTGGCTTGAAATCTCTTTCCATGTGTGAGGTATTTTTATAGCAGGGTTGATGCAGAGCATGTTAGAGCTGCTGTAGCTGTGCCCTGGGTGGACACTCTGTTCTGGGGTTCTCCCTGTGGCCATCCACACCAGTTTGCAGTCATGGGCAGCAGGTCTTAGGAGGTGGCAATGCTGGAGGAACCAAGAACTGTTCCACCTGAACTGTGGACAGAGGACTATGCCCCTTTATGTGTGTTGTTGCTGTGGGACTTTTAGGACCTAATCGCTGTCTAGCTCGTTGGGTTTGTAGGCATTTAAAAATATTTAGTAGTGAGCTGTGATGATCTCTCAGGTTATTAACACACAGAAGCCATTAGGTAGTAAAACTTTTAGTGCAAATGTTAACTATGGAGGTTTGAGTAGAGCTGCTTACATCTGCTCCATTAATCTCATGGGATTGCTTTCCTCAAGTGCAAAATAATAAATCTAGGAAGAGACTTCATTATCAGTATGTTTTTCTTTCTGAGGAGATTTTAACTTAGTGTTGCTGAAATTGTCCACTCAGAAAAGCATTTTCAGTGTTTATACAAGACATTGGCATAATTTTGTGACTCTGTCTAGCTTTCTTGCATTGAGAATATTTGAGATAACTCAGTCAGAAGTGTCTGAAGAGGTGGTGTTAGGGATGCTCTCAGTGATGCTCTACTGAGAGTGTTACCAGAACAGCAGCACTGGTACCAAACTAACACATGTGTTTTTGTGATAAACAACTCTAGAATGAAAGCCTCAGCCACAGCCTTTCCCCAGTAATGGCCCTACCACATGTGTCCATGCCTTTGTGCCCTGTAACTCTGTGGATGGGTATGTGCTGCCTGGGGAGGTGGTGGATTCACCATCCCTGGAAGTTTCAAGATGAGACTGGATGTGGCACTTAGTGCCATGGTCTAGTAACCATGGTGAGGTTGGACTTGGTGATCTTGGAGGTCTTTTCCAACCCAGTTGATTCTATGGTTCAGTGAAAAAGAAACAGCTTAGGAGGAATGCAGCAGCTCTGATTTTGCTGTTTTTAGGCCCTGGGGGTATGTTATACCTATTCTGTGGCTGATATTGCTTCATTTTTCCTTTATACCTGTGGACAGTGCAATGGGTAACAGCTGGAAAAAATACCCAACAGAAACCCCACACCTATATCATTTTGGTCTTTCTTCTTGGAAGATGAGCTCCCTTTGCTAGCTGAGAGCTGCTAATGATCTCTTTTTGCCCCATTTGGAAGATAAAGACCTGTGTGCTGAGGGCTTTGATGTTTGCAGTGAAGCGTCTGAAGCCCCAGTTGTGTATTCATACTTATTAATACAGATGTGCTCTGACCCCAGTAAACCTCAAAGCTGACTGCTAGGATGTGGGCAGGGTCCTTCTGCATGTGTTGAGACAGAGGTTAAATTTTTGTTGCTTGGCTGAGCTTATGTATTTAGACATGTGACTGATTCTTCTCCTACCCTGGTTGTATGCCAGGGGTAGTCTGTGAATGACTTCTCATCCAAAGAAAGCTACTGAAGCTCTTAATTTAAGTGCAAGTAGTGGTGCTAAAATCAGTGAAATTATTTCCATGGCTAAACCAGCCACAAAATCCCATCAGGACCCATATTGGTGCATTGAAGAAGTTTAAAAGCAAATTGTTTTATGAAAGCAGTTACTGCCTATATAAAACATTAGTCAAATTAATCAAATAACCAAGGGTTCTGGCTAGAAAAATGGGAGCTCAAGATCTAACTCATGCTCATCTATGAGACCTTTCCAAGCATCTTTATTTTGAAACTATTCCCTATGCTGTATGAGTTTTCTGTGTGGCAGTGGTTAAGGAGAGAATTGGTTGTTCCTTATTTTTACTGGCACGCAATCTAAACAATAACAAGATGATATAATCCTAATATTTCTTTAAGACCACAGGATGTGAAATTAAATTAAAAGGCCAGGAAAATAAAGAACCCTGCAGTTTGATTACACTCAGCTGGATTAGCTTTGTAATTATTTTGCTTGGAAGATTTAAAAATGCATAGGGCTTTGTGAGGAAGATTAGGCAGGGAAAACAAAATTAAAGCAAACATTCTAAAAAAAGTATTGCAAAGATTATGGGTGTTTTACTTAATTGAAAAAAATGCATAGAGTTGCCCATTAAAATGAAAGGATGGAACGAAACACAGGTGAGGAGGAAGATGGATGAGACTGTGAAGTCTGTGCAAGTGGCTCAGCTGCTTCTAGCTCTGATAATGCCTTTTTAGATGTAGTTGATGAATCTGTCAGAAGCATTTAGTCAGCGAAGAGGGGCAGGCTGAAAGGAATGGAAATACACACAGGTACTCGAAGCTCAATTCAGACCTGGGAGCGAATAATGCAAATAGTGAAGGAAAGGTGGTTGTCTGTGCTCTAGGATGAAAATAGTTATTCACAGCTAACTTCTCAGTGGTACAGCCAAGGCTGAAAGATTTCTATATCCATCATTTCCAGCACCTAGGGATGCATTTACTATGCATGAGTAGTCCCATGGACTTCATGGGGGGAGTGCTGTTGGTTGGAAATGCAGCTTGTTGGCGCTCAGGGATCAGCCAGTTCTTGCTGCAGCAGAGCTGTTCCAGGCAGTAAAACCACATGGATAGAGCTATGGTGAAACAAACACTGGAAACCATTGGGAAAGGCCTACTGTGTCATTTTGTCCCTTGTCTGCCATGTACTTTGTAAGGTATGAGACAGTTTGGTATAAAAATGACTCCATTTATGTGTCTGTCTCTTTAGAATATTTTAGTGCGTCCAAGAAATCTTGATTTCCTTTTTTTCTGGTTAAATTTTCATTACTCGCTTTTACTCATGTAACTACTTCTGTACAGGTTTCATTTTTCCAGGTACTTTCTGTTCCTCATCAGTTACAATCTTGCCAAGTTTAATGGTTTTTGTTCTTCCTTCTTTCAGCCTGGATGGCACACTTCAGGTTTTGTGCTGCCAGTCCCTAGGACTAGTTCCTTCCCTGAGGTGAGTTCCTCGGAGGAGCACCAAGGGACAGACTTTGGCCATGGCAATTTGAACCTGCTTCTCACCCTGCCCCACCTTAAAATCAGCCAAAATAGCTGCTCAGGTGGGCAGGACTCCTGGGGAAGAGGCAGTGCCACAGAGGGTATTTCACCAGGGTATTTCTGGGTAGTTTCCATCAGTCATCTTGCTTGTGGAGTTCCCTGTTGTCCTGAGGATGTCAAAGAGGAGGTTAATAATCTGTAGCAGCTATTTTTTGCATTGGTTAAGTATTCTCTTGGGTCCCACTGAGTGCATGATTTCACTATGAGCCTGGCTTTTCCTGGTAGGCTGAGGTTATGCTGCAAGTTCTAGAAGTTACTGTATTCTTGGTACAATACCTCTTTTGCTTCCCTGCTCAAAGAGCCAATCTTTACCTTGTGTGGGTGTGTAGCATGATGACTTCTTGGATGCTGTTTACTAGCTCCCAATGCTCCTGGACCAATCCCTTTTTCCTAGCATCATTTTCCCAGTGAATAAACTTGGATGATTTTGTTTCCTCTCCCTGTTGTAGTAGTCTTACATTTTTCAAGACCAAAATTCCCATATTTTGTTCTCCCTACTTTTCTAATCTGTCTCGTTTATTTTCCCTGTCCTCTGTTTCTGACACCACCTTTGAATCTGAGAAGCCTTTGATGTACTGTTTAAAACATATTTAATTAGTTTGGATTAAATGTCAGTTTCCTGGCCACATGTAAGGCTTTACATATTTTCTTTCTTGTATTATCCTTGCTTGTTCTTTGGTCAGTGTTTAGTCTGTGTGACAAGGCTCCTATCTAAAATGACTTGAAGCTGCTCTTTTTTCTCCCCTTTGTACATTTGTTATGGGAGGCCTTCATGACTCTATAGGAAGTCTTTATTTACTATGAAAGCTTTAGGCTCTCCCTGCCACAGTGTGCTCCCTCATTTTTGTCTACCCATCTCGTGTGTCCCAGAAAAAGGGACTACCTGCCAGGAGAATGGAGAAATTCTGTGACACTACAGCTGTGTTCACTTGGCAGCATCTGCAGAAGGCACTGATGGAGAATCTCATCTTGTGGAAAAAAATTAAAAAGAGAGAGATGCAGCTGGAAGAAGAGGGATTCAGAAACAAAGGGAAGATGTCAATGATGCCAAGTGAAAACAGCACCAGTGAGTCCTCTGTGACACTTGCGTCAAAATATTCCTGTAGGCAGTGCAGGGGAAGTGACACCTCTAACAAGCAGCTGAGTTGGAAAGAATGGATGCCAGGCTAAATCATCATTTAGCCAAGGCTGCCAAAATATCTACTGAAGATATATATATAGCTATAGATACTCATACCACTGCTGCTCAATGCTGGTCATTCAAGTTAGTCTTGGGTTTCTTCTGGTTTCATCTTCCCATTGCTTTCCTTCCTGTCCCCTCTTAGGTTAGATATTGTTTCTTTCTGGGGATGAAGGTTATATTGGTAATTTCTTTCAGCCAATGTGCCTTCTTCCATGTTCTCTACTTTTGGTTCTTACAGACTTTCTTTATGTATTTCCCCAGTGCTCTGGGTCTCTATGAAGGAGGAGAGATTCTAGTGATAAGCACTCTGGAAATCAATAGGGTTGCTTCCTGTAGGGTGATCTTGCTACTTGCATGGCAAACGTTTCTCCAGCAGGACCAATGGAACACCTCTCCTCTTTTGTTGCATGGCACAAAAATGCAACTGCTCACCCTGCAAGTTTTGCAGGGGAAATTTGACTTGGCTAACATTTATGGAAAATTAAGAATCTGAACACTCAGCCTTAATCATCTTACTATGAGAGGACGAAGTTGTCCAATTCAACATTTGCAAGCAGTGAAAAAGCTTACAAATACAGGAGTTTGGACTAATTTGTTCTTTTGTTGCATGGCACAAAAATGCAACTGCTCACCCTGCAAGTTTTGCAGGGGAAATTTGACTTGGCTAACATTTATGGAAAATTAAGAATCTGAACACTCAGCCTTAATCATCTTACTATGAGAGGACGAAGTTGTCCAATTCAACATTTGCAAGCAGTGAAAAAGCTTACAAATACAGGAGTTTGGACTAATTTGTGAATAAACTATCTGTCTCCCTCCTTAGCAATTCCACATCTACGTTCCATCTTTAAATCATGATTTTGTGTTTTCTGAGGATGCCAAATTATAAATCATATGTTGTCTGAGAATTCCTCGTGAAGCACACATCTGGGAAAGTTTGTGCTTTGTTTATTTCACCAGCAGCTGAGTTTTAGGCAGAACTGTCCAGATGACTTACATGTGATGTGAGGTTCTCTGAAGGTTACTGTGCACCTGTCCTGGAAGCCTCATGCATTTACTGGGCATCTCCTTTCACTCTTTGCTGAATGAGAGACATAGGAATGAAAAATAACCCAAAACTTCAGCTCTCTGGTTTGGAGAACTGGTAGTAGAACAGAAAAGCATTTGGAGTAAAGCTCCTTCTTGTCACATGTCATTGATTGACTCTGAATAGCAGCAGGTGCCTGTGGAAAGGCATGGACAGAATGATCCTTCCCCAAACTGATCTTTTCAGCCTTCCACTCTAGGGACTTCCTGAGCAGTAGGTGGCTTTGCCCTGTGGTGCTTAAGAGAGGGTTCTATTCTTTATGAGATTATTTAATCCAGTTTTTTGGACCACATATCTAATTTTGGCCTGAACAGCTTCCTGTGGCAATGAGTTCCATCATGTAACAAAAACATGCAAGCTTCCCCACATGTGTACTTCATGAGGGACTCTGGGTTGATGCATGACTTATGTTTTGGCAACTTCAGAAAGCAGTCATTGTGAAGATGTGGAAGTGTCTTGGAGGGGAAAGGAAGGGAATTATCCTCAAATCAATCAATTACTTCTCTTTTCTGTTGTGTTGGTTTGTTTTTTTCCTTTTTTTTTTAACATGTTGATTTCATTGCTTCTGCTCTAATTTCTGTTAGATCATCCATGAATTTATAACCCTTTATCACATCCCCTAAATAGTCTTTTTCCAGGCAGAAAGGTCCAAGTCTATCATCTCTGTCCCTTTGCATCTTCTAATTCTGTATCCTTTTGAAATGGGTGACCAAAACTACACAGTACATGTGTGCACCGTGGGCAGCGGCACAGTGATGCTGACCACTTCGGACTATGTTCTTGCCACCGTCTTAACTTGATGTTTGTTTGCTTTCTTTCCCCACTGCCACAAGTATTCATTACTAGGCCTACTGACAGTGACCTCAGAAATTTGTCTCCTGAGCTGCAGTGTTTAATTTGGAGCCCATTGTTGGGTGAATATAGCAAGAGTTGTTTTCCTTCGTGCGCAATGCTGTGCTGTCTGACACAGAAAATAGCTTTTCCTTTTTTCTCTCCTAACTCTTGAGTGATTCAGTACTGCAACATACTCCTGCAACTCTTCACAGGCTGTTTTTGTTACAACTGTCCTGAAGAAATTCGTCTTGGCAGCAAATGCCATCTTGCTATTTATCTCTTTTCCAGACCATTTATAAATACGCTATCGCAGATCTCTGTGGCACCCTGCTAGCAGCTGTGCTCCACTGTCAAAGTCTTATCCCTGGTTTTCCATCTTGTCCCCTGCTACTGGCTCACAACAGGGTCTCTTCTCCAGAAACAGTTTAGTTTCCTAAGAATTGTTGGTGAAGGTCACTGCCCAAAGAGCACAGTTCAAAAGTGTCACAACCCACCTGCCCAAGCAGCTTTGGCCACAGCCAACGTCTTTCAGAGGTGGAGAGGAAAAGGGAAAACCTGTGAATGAGAAATGAAGGAATTTGCCAGCTGATGGCAGTGTTTGAAGGAGCCGTCCCTGGGACAACTGAGGGTTGGCAGAGGAATCAGAGTTGTACCAAGGGCTGAAGGACAAGGCCCCAGGTGAATGCTCAGAATGGGCACTGTTTGAGTTTACCCATCAAATCTCTGATCATCCGAGGCTGTTGTAAGGTCAGTGATCACTTCTAATGCCCTGAAGGGCTGTGACACCTGCCAGTAGGCCACTGGCCACAACACACTTTTAAATAAACCCAACCCAAATCTTCCAAATCTCCCACTCACTCCCACCCCCTCCCAATCCTGGGGACGAAAAGATAAAAGGTGCTTTCAGGTAGTTACCTGTAATTCTTCAGGACCTTGCACTAAATACTCAGCTCTGCCCATGCATATGTGTGCAGGATCAACCTCTTTGGTCAGACAGCCTAATCCAAAATCTCTAGCAGGTCTCAGGACATTTGTTATTCTGGCTCATGCAGACCTCCAGCTGCAAAATGTTTATTTGGCTGTGAAAAGTCTATGAAGTAACAATCTTTGATGGATTCAGCATATTGTTTTCCTTTTTTTGGATGCTGTTTGCCTCCAGCTCTCAGGGGGAGCACATCTCTCTCTTCTGTGGATCATAAGTATCAGTCACGGCGAACGACTGCCCATGTGTGTAGCACAGGTGGGAGCTGTGCTGGCCCTGCAGCCTGTACTGCACACAGCTTGCCTAAAAGTTATGGCACAGTCTGACTACACAACACGTTAATGTTTAACCTCCCCATAATTTCAGGTTGCTAATAATTTATCCTTGCTTATTAACAGCCTACAGGTTGAATAATACCATGACACTGGGATTGTTCGTGGAGTCAAGTGAAGGAAATAAACTCTGGCTTTGTTAGTATAGTTGTGAAAGCAGATAGGGAAATATATTACTTCTTGAGTGACCTCTCCAAGACCTCCGTGTGGTAGTTGGTATAAACAAACTGGTAATGGCAAAGATTGAAATAAAGAGGAGGCAGCTTTTTAAAACTTATGGATGTGCTGTGCAAATGACCCTTCCAATATGAAGCTCAAGTCTATATGTCACAAATCCTTTGCAAAGGGATTGTTTGAATACATTTTTAAGCAAACGTTTACCAGCTGTGTGAAGGCATGAAGCTTGTTTAGAGGCCCAGAAATATTTTGCAGGTGAGGACAGAGCATGCTTTTGTTCAGAGTCCTTGGCCTAAAGTTTTAAAAATCCTTATTGATTTTTCTCTTTTGTATTTCAGTTTTTGGATACAATGAGTTGAGAAGAAATTTAGATAGGGAATTAAATACTGGATATTAAGCTCTGTTAAAATGCATATTCTATGCAGAGAAGAGCCAAGTGTGAGAGGTCTGGCATGTTTCTAGGGCCAGACACCAACAAGGGCAGGCAGCAAAGCTTTGATCTCTGCCCTTTGTTCATCTCTGTGCTCATGGTTATTGCTCAGATGTGAGGATGGAGAATCACATCTCCAAAGAGGGAATGTAGAAGGCTGCAGTGCTGCCTGCAGGAATCTGCTAGTGCAGGTGCCAGCTGAAGATACCATCCTATAAACACTGAAGCAGGTAATAAATTCCAGGCATGAATAGTCCCATAAGGTGAACAATTTGTTGACAGAGGCAGTTTGAGCAGTTGCTCATTGGTGAAAGTAAATCAGATCCCAGACTCTTGCTTGCTTGTGTAAAGAAAGTCATATTTGGTCTAAGTAATTAGTGGGCCTGATGCCTAATTCCAGCAGATAATTATGGGAAGACTGTTTTTAAGGAGGTTTTGCTTGTTTCATTAAACATGTGATGAGATTTGCAGATGCTTTGCTAACATAGATCTGCACTATTTCCATTGTCTTTTGGTCCGGACTGATTGCAAATCACAATGACTGTGTGGTATAAAAAACCACAACAAGTGGTGTATTAAATCCTCTAATATCTCTTTGCAGATGAAGTTTCATTTGATCTTAGTAGATGAAGTTCAGCTGGAGGATAAAGCTAATTTTTGGGGTTGCATAATTTTGCACAGAAGTGCATTTTGCTTTTTAGAAGTCTTAGTGTTTTCCTCTAGGGAGGGGGAAGAGAGAGAGAGAAACAGCTTGACAGGAATCAGTTGTTTTGATTTAGGAGAATGTGAGGAAATGGTATCTTCCAATAAATACAGATTTTATTAAAGTTGAATACTGTGACAAATAGTTTGGACTTAGAACATCAGATTTGGTATGTAAGCAGAGCAACTCCACTGAGATTTGAGTGCATTGCTAAGATTAATGAAATATACTTTGTAAAGAAGGGCAATGATTCACTGAGTAAAAATAGGCAGCATCTTAAAGAGCTTGTAAACACAGCTATTAATTTTACGACTAGAATCTTATACTCTTTGTCTTAGTCTGAGAATAATGCCACTGCTCTCCATGACACTATCCAGTGGGTACAAATTCAGCTCTTAAATAGATTTTTAAATAGGTTTTAAAAGTGGCCACAGTTGCATTTTTGTTTGCATGTTCTGCCCATACTTTGAAGTGTCTTCATGGCACTTTTACTGTATAAAATATTAATCTCTTCCAGTTTAAACCATCACCCACACCACAAATCCTGCTTGATAAACTTGCTGTAGTCAGTAATAAAGATACAGCGGGAGCCACAACTGACATGTACCTCGTTTTCTACCTATTTATTTCCGGGTTTTGTAGTCTAGAAATACTCCTTGGTGTGAGACACTAAAGAGATCTTGTGCTTTCTTTCCTTGCTCCTCACTCCCTCACATTCTGATCGTGGTTAATGCTTCGTTTGATGCTGTACTTCACTTTTGATTTGAAGGAAGGGGAATGACTTTCTTCTTCTCTTCCATAACCTCAGATCCTGTAATTTTTGTTCATTCTTTTCAGTGTGAGAGAGAAGCTTTCTTTGGCTTAACACAGTTTTGTGGCGATCGTCCCAATAGCTCCTGTCTTATTCCACTGTCTTGATCTTCTGCATGAAGTGTGTATTTGTTTTCTTTCAAAAGAAGGAAGCCCCAAAATTTGGGCAGGAGCCCAGGACTCAACTCAATGGTATTAATTTTCTATTGAACCCACTGTCTACAAGTGTCTCTTCTTTTTCTCTATTTTTTTTTAAAGTTAAAAGCACAAGAAAGCATATTTGGGTGCCAACTCCTTGAAATTTTGACAAATAATCCAAAGGCCCAGCTTACTGCTTGTACAGGAATATTAGTAATCATCTTGTATCAATGGGGTGAGCACAGAGGTCACAGTTTGCTGTGGTCTGTCTGCATCACTAACCACTCCAGGCTGGAGGAAGCAGGTGGGATGGCAGAGTGGGTATAGAGCTCAACTGAAAGAGGTTCATGGAGAGCTAAAAGTTGTGAACAGTATGAAGATCATGATGAGTTTTCCATCCTGGGCTGCAGGTGATGTGCAGTGGCACAGATGTGACCCTTGGCATCTCTCAGCCTCTGGGCAATCTCTGAAGCCCTGTCTTATTTGCCTTGTATACCTGGTGTTCTTTAAACACCAAAAATGCCTGTCTGTATTCCTTTGGGAAGTGGGCAGATACAACCCAAGCTGTAGAACTGTGTGAAATCTGTAGGGTTTTTAATTTTCTCCTCAGCTTCTTGATTTACTGTTTCTACCATTCTTGCAGGGTCCTGAACCTGAGCTATTTTTAGCCCAAAGACAAAAATACAGTAACTCATCTCCCTACAGTAACCTCCCTATGGAAAGAATCAGTCCAGCTGACCAGACTGGTATTGGGATATTTAAAGCATAATCAAATGCTTAGACTTCCATGTCAATCTGTAACAACTGGTACAGATGTAGTGGTAATTTGTGCTCTGACTCTACCTTGTTTTTCAAGATGAAGGAGTGTTATTTGACAAGCAGCTCCTTTTCTGGCTAGGGTTACCCACGTACCAACCATTACAACGTGGTGAGAAGTGATGGGACGTGACCTGTATGTGAACATGCTGTCATTTATAAATGTTCTTGTCTGGAGCTATCTGTGTCTGCCTGTGCTCTTATTCTACATGTTTTCCATGAAGGCATAATAATCCTGTCTGTCTTCCAGCCTTGCAGAGGCCTTTTCCTTTGCCTGGCTGTGATGTGTTTAGAAATTGTTTGGAAATGGTCTCTCTCTGGTAACTGTTTAATTGGAATTGAAACACGAATCCCATTGCTGTGCACTCATGCAGGGATATAAGTACTGTGGACTCATCACCTCTGCAGTCTCTTGCAGAAAAGAAGCCAAATGCAGGTTACTTACTACCCTTCTTCCACAAGGCAGAGAAAATACACTTTCAGGTGAGCCCCTCTGGCTGGCATAGGGGTTAGCAAAGACCAGGCTGTGATTTGGAGCTTGTCCTCCTCTCCAGCAGCTGTGCAGCCCCTGCCCTTTCCTCTGGCTGAATATTAAAGTTGTAATTCTATCCTTGGCGGATCTAACTCCTCTTTCTTCATCTTGGCTTTGCCTGCAAGGGGATTGTCCACTGCCTTGGGCTATTTGAATGTTTGCAGCCTGCTACAGTTTTTGAGTAAAGCCCGCTGAGAGGATGCTGTAACTGGGCTTTGGGCAGGGTGAATGGTGGAAATTGCTTTCCCTCTGTTGCATCCCAGCTCCGTGCAGTGCCATGGGGCTCAGTCCCCTTCCCTGGCAGCCTGGGAAGGGGCAAGGTGAGAGGGCTCAGGGTATGGCCCCTTTGTCCAGCCCCTGAGAACAAGAAACTTCCAGACCTGGGAGACATATCGGGGACTTGCAGCTGTTTAAGAGGGAGCTGGGATCAGTTAGCAAGTGAGCAGTTTTTCTAACTGTGAGTAAATCCTGCACCTGGAAAGAGCAAAGGACTCATGAGACTGAAACTGGAGTGGAGCAGGCCACCAAGCACCATTCCAAGTTGTGTATCCCAGCACTGGCATAATGACTTTATTTTTTTTGGTCTTGTAAGTCATGATAGATGAGGCTGGAGAACAGGAGAATGGTCTCTAGCACCAGTTAGCTTTGTGCATCTGAGTCAACTCTTTCATGGTCAGATCTTTCATGGTCAAAATCTCTTCTGTAACTGGCCTGTATTCTGTAATGCAACTGAACTTAAGGGTCTAATAAAGTAGGTATTATTGCAGGTGTCTCTGTTACATGGAAAATGGAGTATGTAATGACATTCCCTTCTGCTGTGGAGCTGCATGTGGTTTGTATTTTCTGTGTATAAATCAGCATATTTTATTTGTTTTGTAGTAATGGGTATTACATGGATCAGTGTATTAAACAGTAACTTACTCTAATTATTCAGGAATCTTCCCCTGTTTAATTGTTATGACTAATTTATCAGCCTGGTTCTTCAATTAGCTGTGCCATGCAAGCAAGTGAAAAAAATGCATGTCATCAATAATTACCTTATGGAGCAATCATGATTAATGCCACACTAATGTCCAGACAGATCAAGGAACATTCCTTTAGCTGACACCCAGGGAACTTTCCCTTTGAACTCACTGTACATTTTGCCTGATTGAAAACCTCAGGACTATGTCCACGTCTTTCTTCTCAAAATCAGGTCAACCAGGTGAATTCTTTCTGTTCCTTCATGATGTATTTTGGAGATGACTGCATAACATGTTCTTTCTGAGACACTGAAACCAGTCATGCCTCACACTTCCTTAGCTATCCTTATTTGACCACCAAAATTTTTCTTTATAGGAATGGCTTAATTAAATTCTTGAAAGTTTTCTGAAAGCTTTTGGAAATCCTGGTTTGCTTTCTCAGTTTTGGGCTGCTCTGTGCTGACACGTGAAAGGGAATATGTCCATACTTTAGAGTCAATAGCATTCCCCCTGCTGAGTTTATAACCTTACAGTAAGCTCATATATATTGCATTCAGCCAGGGTTAAAAGCATTTAGGTATGGAAAGTCTTATGGAGGCACTTAACCTTTTCTTGCAAAGTTAGCTGCTAGCAGTTATTTCGACAGCTCAGTAATGTCACAGAAGTAACCATTAGTGTTTCCTGTCCTCCTTATGAACTTTAAAAGTATTCATTGTTTACCTCTGATGATAGTAGTACTGCAGATGCAGAATCCTTTAGTGCTACTCAGTATTGGCAAGCTCAGTGAAAGATGATGCAGCCTCTTCTCTGAGCAACATAAAACTTAACTAATCCATGGACCCAGGTAGGCAGAGTGCCAGGGTGAGGAGCAGCATCTTGCCTATGGTTCCACGGAGGTTCTGGGCAAGAGAAGGCAGCAGAAGGCAGGTCCCTTGAGGCTGTTAAGCATTCTCTAATCTCAGCCCCTGCATTTGCAGCCTGTGAGGTTAAGTCATGTTCTTTCACCTCACCTCTTGACTATAATCTGCAGAGAAAGTCTCTTGTGCAGCAAACTTCTGCTCCTTTGAATTCCTGCAAGTATTTCTGCAGCTGTGAAAGCATTTTACCATGGTTACTGTGAGATGATGGGGTAGGAAAAAACGTGTATGTTGGTTGTAGAGAGCTGCTCATTTCCTACAGACTCTTTACCCAAGCAGATTAAGATCTGGGATTTCCCAAAGTACAAATACAATAAAGTGTAGTGGAAAACAAGAGCTCCTGCTACTGTAGCTACCTTTTGAACTCACAGCTGAATCGAGATGGAAGATGCTGGTCACTCCATATGAAAGCAGTGGGATTCAAATCTTGGTTTTCACCAACAAAGTTGTTTACATTAAAAATGAAAGAACTCTGAGAAGCATTTATGTGGGAACCTTCTCAGGACCCTTTTTATTTGTTCTTTTTCCTCTTATCCATACCTAAACATTTATCCAAGTGTATCATTCATCAGTGATATCGTGTTCCAAACAATAAAGCTCCTTCCTCCCATCGAGCTAAGATTAAATATTTTGGCTCTGTGGGAAACATACAGGTGAAGTATTATCTCAGCTTTTAATGAAGAGTAGCTGAAATGAGTACTGTGCTGAGACACTGTTGCAAGTGGGAAGATCCACTGAAATGTCACTCTTCAGCCAAAACAAAAAAAAGTCAAAAAACAGTTTCAAAGCTAAACTTCATAATTTGATGCTGTGCATGCATTCCAGCCTCATCTCTTACACGGGGTTTTGCAGGGCACTGAAAAAAACAGGACCCTGTGAATCCTGAGAGAAAGTTTATGGTCAAACACCATCAGCTCTGCCATAGCTGACTCAAGCCATTCTAATGAATTCTTCGCTTCCATCAGGCAATATGGTGTTTGCCAGGGTCCACAGAGCAATCACCATACTGCTGGTTGTGCACTTACAGGACATTGGAAACCTGCTGATGGGCAATATGTGATATGATGCAATGTGGTCATGGTATCTCCTGATCCATCATGCTATGCTTTTGCCTTCTCTTGCAGTGGGATGTATGGGACAAAACTGTTGCATTGAACTTCCTTCCTCCTCAGGTTATGTCCCAGTCTGTGAGCCTTGACAGTGCCAGTGTTTGCTGCAGAGAGCCATGGCTTCTTTTCTGCTCCCCAGCACAGTGCTGGAGCAAAGTCTGGCCAACAGGCCTGTGAGGTCAGTGTTGGCCTTTGTGGCATCCAGGAGAGGAATAGTTGAAGGTGCTGGGTAGGGTGTCTCATTTCCTGGCTTTGGGGAAAGTAACCTAGTCTCCCAGTATTTTGTGTTCCACAGTTTTGTCTGTGCTGTAAAATTCCTGTAGGGAGGGATCACAGCCCCCCAGGGGCGTCACATTGCCCAGGTTGGGAGAAGGGGTAGACAGAAGGAAGAGAAAGTCTTGGGACCTTTTTTTTGCAAATGATAAAACTGAAGACTCCACTCCTTCCCTGCCTGGGAGGTTTAATAGTGTCACAATATCAGGTGCTTTGTGCCAGTACAGAAAGCAGCAAGTGGTTCCCTCTGGGTAAGTACAGCTCCAGCTTGTGACCAGTTGTAGCTCATTGCCACACTGACTTCTGTGAGGCTGTGTCAGATACTAACATGTATTGAAAAAAACAGTGGTGATAGTAAGTTTTATTTGCAACCTGCTCTTTTAAATGGAGTGAAGGTCTTCAGGCAGCTTAGCAATGTTAGGGCTGGCTAAGCTTTAAATCCACACAGGTGCCTCTCTGTGATCTGTAGATGGTGAGTGAATGGCTCCCAGCAATAATTGCTGCTAGTGAAATGTGGAGCTAATAAATGTCTGCAGTTAGCAGCAAACTGAAGAACATATTTTAAATAGTAAAAATAGTGTTTGAACTCCCATAAGTGTAACAACATGTAGCTGTAGACTTTGTTAATAAATAATTGCAGTGTAAAACGAAGCATGTGGAAAATATTTCCATTTCTGGTTTCTGATTTGTAATTTACTTGAAACATTTAGGGACAATATTCTTTCCTGCAAAGGAAAATGACCTGTGTAGGGCCAGGTTATTAAAGAGATTTGATTTTCACCTAGGAATATGACTTTGCTCCACAAACCGTTATGAGTGGGGAGATGTATCCATATGGATTGTTTGTCTTGCCACAGAGCAGACACATGTGACCTCAGACTCAGCCTCTGAAAGGGGATTCACAGGCAAAACCTGTATGAGTTTCAAGAATTCATCTTAAATCGTTGCACCATGAGGCAATCGTCCCACAGTCAGTCTGCCTTAAGGACTAGTCTGGGACCTGTTTCCAAAGTATATGAACACCAGTCAGTTTTGCCAGTTGGCAGCCTGGGACTCAAAGTGTCTGTTACTGCTTAGTGCAAGTACACCATGCTGCAGACTGTGACTGAGAAGGTTGGTGTTTGCAAGTCATTAATGAAAACTTTCTTTTGTTTCATCTTGTAAAACTCTGTAATTCAGCTGCTGCCCAGGGTGTTGTTAAGCTTGAGGGTATTAAGTGCTGCAATGTTTCTGTTTTAAAATCACAGTTTTAATGCATTTTAGGAGTTTTGAACTCCAAAAGCATTCTCAGAACATGGAACATTTCTCATTACCAAAAGTGATGCTGAAAGAAACTGTAATTTATTTTTTTTTCCCAGAAAGTAAGTAACCCAGCTCAGTCTGTGGTGTTCTGTAAAACCTTTCAGGCTGGGGGGATGCAGTGTGTGTGTGTGTGTAACAGCCTTCCAGGCTTAGGACAAAATGTTTTGATGCTGAAGAGGCAATTCTTTCCTAAATGCTTTAGCATCAGTTTAACTGGCATTCTGGCATCACTACCTTGTATTGCTCTGTGTCAAGTCAGGGTATTATTTCACTTGGTTCAGTATATGTATTCGTGCAGGTCATTGCACCTCCTGTTTATGCATGATACCACAGAGTGGGTTTCTCAGCGTAAGCGTGGCTAAGACAAATACTCAGTGGAGTCTGGTGGAAAATGTACAGCCTTAATAGATGTGCTGGTATGCCCTGTTGAATTTTGTTGTTGTATTTATTTTGCTTAGAAAGAGAAAACAAGTAATTAGCCAAGAAAGCTCACAGCTGCATAGCATACTCCCCTCTCTCCTATATACACACAGTCTATTGGTATATACAAAACTGGCACTAATGAAACATAAATAGATCCTTTTCCTGTATGGAAAAGACTTTTAGCATTGAATGGGAACGAGAGCAATGGGATTCTTTCAAAGTCGTAGTTATTTGGGTTCCCAGTTTGGATTTTAGGCCCATTGCAGTTCGATATGTAGGGCAATGTCTTCCTGGGTTTCTTGGTGTTTGTTTAAACCTGTTGGGAGATGGGATCCTGTTTCTGGATTTTTGTAGCCATGTTATTTGCTGCTTCAGTAACCATCCCTTTTTTGGGAATCAAAGCTCCTCCTCCCAACAGCCATGGAGCTTCTACCCATGAATCATGACTTTCCACCCCTAAGATAACAGCTAGGTCGCAGCTTCTTTTACTGTTATCTGCCCCCTATTTTAACTTCTTGCCTCAGTTCCTGAACACAGTGTTAGGCAAGATGCTTGGCAGGCTCTGAGCAGTGCTGTTCACACCATCCGTGCCACCTGCACCTTGCTCCTTCTCAAGCTAAAATAGTCACCCCCTTGCAGATCTGGGTGTGCACCAGGTCTCAGCCACTGGCAGTCACATCTTTTCTGTTCTCTCCTGCTTCTCTCCTCTGTCCTTTATTCACCTATGGTTGCTCTCTAGTTTACTGTATTGAGAAACTGAGCAGCAATGCAATGAGGTCATGGCATTTATCTCTGTTTCTGGTCAGAGGTGCTTTGAGTTCCTGGCATAGCAGGACCTTCACCATGGTACCCTGTGCTCTCCAAGACTTTAAATAACATTCCAATACACTTTCTGCATTTTATTTTAAAAGAGGGGAAGGTGATTTGGCTTCAGATGAGACAGGATGGATTGACTTACATAGACTGCATGAAACGTGGCAGGATCCTGCCTTCAAAACCCTCCCAGTAGGAACAAGCTAATGAATTCTCCATCACTGCTCTCAGAGAGTGACTCAGAAGATGCTAGTTTTCTCATTTAGCAAACACATTTCCTTTCTAATTATTCTGTTCTTTTTTTAAACAATTACTCTTCTGTTCAGACAGTCTCTTGACATCAATAGAAAACCTTCTCTTTGAACCCTTTACGAAATTCATGCAAGTGGGTAGGGAAGTGCTAGCCCAAGCTCAGTCCCATCTTCCCTGTTATCTAGAAGAAACTCGTCCTTCAGACTTTCTGCACATTGCATGGAATTTCCTCTTCTGTCTGGCTGAATTTTTAGAGAGCCTTAAACATTGGCAGTGGCTCTGCGAAATTTTTCTGGGGAACTTGGTAGAAGTTGAGTTGAAATGGTGAATTATAATGAAAGTAAAGAGCATAACATCACGTCATCCCCCAGGAGACTCGGTTTCTGCTCTCACTTTGCCAGCATTGTGGCTCTGTGTGCATACCTGGGGCAGCTGGAGCCCCAGCTCTGCAGAGCTGCTCTCGGTGGGTCTCTAAAGGATTGGCTCTCAGGGCTTCAAAAACACCCTGTCCTTGTCTCAGAAAGCCTTCCTTTTCCAGGATGTGCACTATTAGACTCTAGCAGGGAGGTGGAGAGTAGCTTATAGACAATGATAAATTTCCGAGAGTTTTCTTCTTCCTATAGGCAGAGCTGTCATATACAGGGATCATTAAATGCCCCTCCCAAGCTGTTTGCATTTCATGGTGACAAATCTGAAAGGTACCAGTGGCTAAGTTGGATAAACTTTGAAATGCCTAATTGTTCTGTTTTTCAAACGCTCCCTTGCAGTAAAGTTCATTGCTTTAATAGCAGCTTCCTTAGAAAGTTCAAAATGTTTTATATGTCACAATGCCAGAAAAATTAGCCTGTAGGGAATCAAAACAAATATGTAGCTCTTAATGGGAAAGGTCACTTTTCTATCCCTTCCTCCTACCTGCTGGAAAGAGTTACTCAACTGTGTGTGTTTGGCCACCTGAAGTGGTGCCCCCTCAAGCTTTTCTGTCTGCATCTCCCTTTTGGTGTGGAGAATTTCAGTCTCTTATCACAGCCCTTGGTTCCTTTGTGTATGTGGAAACAGCTGTTGCCACATATTTATCGTGCAGTGGTGAGCAGTCCTGGTGTGCAGCCCAGCAAGGGAAGCCTCGCTGGCCAGGCAGATAGTAGCCCCGTGGGGCAATTGTGGCTGCCTTGGTCCCCACATGGTTCAGGGAGCCTTATCTGGCTGGGACCTGGGCCAAGTTGCAGGGAGCTCTTGCTTTGTTTCCTCTCCTCAGAGAGCTCCTGTCCCCACCAAAACTGCAGACCTAAAGTGCAGCAGGCAGTCACGTAAGAAAAAAACATCAGGGAAATGCCGGAGCAGGGATAAGATGAGGATGTAGGCTGGTGATGAGATGTGAATTGTGCATGCTTGGCAAGCTGATAAGGTGGCTGTGCCTAATCTGAGACTGGGCAGTTGCTGTTCAGGGGGACAATCGTGTCCCTGGGACACAATGGGAGGGGAACTACGTCCTTGTCCTCGCACGCACACAGGGAGAGGAAGCCTCCACTTGACAAAGTGGATATTTTTTGCATGGAGTTATTTTTTTCCAGTTTCACCACTACATATTGGCAAAGAGGCTGCAGATCTCTTTAAAAGCAGCCAGAGGAAGTGAAGTTGCAGAGAAGGATCAAAATGGCTAATCACTGAATAACTGAATAATCACTGAATAACTGTATTTCTATACTGTCTTTGTATGACATATGTGCTTCATGCACATAGAAACATGCAGTCACCTGTGTAACAGATAGTTGCAGAGAATTAGTCTTCTTGGACTAATGGCTAAAACCACTCAAAATTCCTGGGGGATATCAACAGTTTCTTCCTAGCTGTGATTCCTCTCCCTTTTTTTGGGCTCTCTGGTTCTTTATCTCAAGGTCCACAAGCTCTTCTGCCAGTGCCATCGCCTCTCATTTGCCTCAGGGTACAGTCTGACATGTATGTAAGCACCTTCTTTGCTTTGTGCCATTTGTGACACTCAGTTCCCATACAAAACCCCTTTTTCCTTATTTCCCCACAGGAGTCTCTTCAGGCTATATTTGCTTTTATCTTCTGCCACTTGATGCATTCACAATCTGATAAAAAACGTGACATTTTGCAGAATGCTGCAAAAGCCCACGATGTTTTAGGACCTCTTGTAACAGTTTTATGATAAATACTACTCGACAATCTTTTGAGCACACCTGCACTACATCTGGCTCTCCAGTGAAGGCTTAACTAGTTTGCCTAAATTATTTTACTTTTTAATTACATATGTAATTTAGACTGTTTGTGTATTGCATTAGGCACGTAAGAATTGCAGGTAATTGTGCCTAAAATGAAGGCACATCTTGGACTGTATTACTGGTCTCTGTACTCTGGATTTTTTTTTGGTGGCAATAACTAGAGCCAGATGGCTGAGGAAGGTGTAATGCTTTGACTGTCCCATAGTAAGATATTTGGGAAAGGGTTTTTTGTTTTGCCATGCTATCCAGGGTTCTCCAGACAGCTGAAGTCTGATGCTTAGCACTGATTTTGGTTATGTTTGACCCAAACACCCACACATGCTTCCACATGCTTCCTCAGAATTTGCTAGAGGTACAGTCCAGTCCTGTGTTCTCCCTCTGAGAAGCTGAACAGCCACTCCAAGTGATCTTCTGCAGGCACCTGGACAAAGTAGCTAGAGAAGCAGCTAATCCTATTCTTAGCTCAGCATGCTGGTTATCTGTAAGAGGACAGCCTGCCAGAAATGTCTGGTGACATATTTGTCCAAGGGAGGGAGGTTTGTGCCAAGATACTGTGGGTGCTGCTGTATGGAGTTGAGTTTAGAAGGAGAAAAATCTGTGAAATGTGAATTCAAAAACACAGCTGTTGTTAAAGAAATAAGGAGCTGTTCCCAGCAACACAGATATATTCAAGATACAGATATTTTTAAAAAATTATTTTTTAAGTATCAGGAAATTAAACAGTAAATGCTGTGGTGTCAGCCAAAGTTAACTCTACCTAATACTTTTGGCTTGGCCGCCAGAGGTGGTAGCAAGCTGTATGTGCAGTTAAATGCTGTTTTTATTTCATTTCATTTTAAACTTAAAGCCCTTTGTGCAGGTTAAACATTCTGGGACTTGTGCTTGACTGTCACCCAGCAGTTTGGGTTGTGTGTGCATAACCTGGTGGTGAGTACGTGTTACAGTTACCCCTCTGTGCCTGGTCTGGAGCAGTTATAAATTTGTTAACAGCTTCAGGAGCAGAGCCTTGCTGCACATCTTGCCCAGAGAGTCATCCTGCAGTGCCTGTGCTGGCTCAGGGTGGCAGCTGCTTACGGATGCCCATTAGATTTCTGCAAACTACCAAGGGGGGAAAAAAACAAACCAGCAATTTAAGAGCAATTGCAATACCTGGCAAACAACTGCTTTCTTGTCTGAAATCAGGGCTGTTTCCCTGCAGGGCATTCAGTCTGCCCTAGGCTCTGCCAGGGATCCCCTGAGGTTCTTTGAAGCACCCACGTCAGGCTCCCACCCCACACTGCAGGAGTGTCCTGTACACGGAATCCCCAATGGGAAACAGGGCTTGTTTGCTCACTGTTTCCAATGACCCCAAAGTCAGATGCTTAAATCAAGTGGTGTTAAGCCTCCCTTGAGCTGCCTGGGCCCATTTCTGCCTGCCTCGCTTTGGCTGCACACAGAGGAGCTCTGATGTCAGAGCAGGGAGATCTGCCTCCTTTGCTCTGCTCCTTCCCTGGGGAAAGAACTCTCCAGTGATCACAATGTGAATGACATTTTTTAATGTCCCTTTTATTTTTTAGCAGAGGATGCCAGGCAGGATTCAGGCTAAGGCTGTAGTGGCAAGGTTGGCCCTGGTGGGCATGGGTGAGGATTTGGCTCTGGGAGTCCCTCAGTGGCAGCACTGTCTGGGCTGGGGCTGATGCTGGCAGGATCTCCTCCAGGAGGACCTCAGTCCCTTAGTGCTCAAACTTGAAATCTTCAGGTCCTCCTGCTGCAAACTAGTTGTGATTCTGGTGCCAAGGGTGACACAGCTATTTAGGATGTGATGCTGTCTGAAAGAACATCAGTGTGGAGACAAGAGGTGACTGTGACTTCTGCATTGTTTGCTCTAACCATAAGCAAAGGTGGAAGCTGATCCCTGTGGGCAGGTTTCAGCTGTGCTCATCTGTGCCCTGAAGAATGAACTGCTCTGAATTCCTAAAGCCATGATTTTTACATGTGGATATAATATAAAAAGTCACTTCAGTTCAGTGGAAAAATATTTGGACCCATGAGGCAAGGAATTGTTTTTTATTATCTGCATCTTGGGTAACAAATCCGTTCTGATAAATGCAGACAATATCAAGTCCATTGTTGTTGGCACCCAAAAATAATAGAGAAGTTGTCTTGGGCAGTTCTAGTGGATGATGTCCAAAGATGACAGGCTTTTGCTGCTGATAAGTTCAAAGTAAATGTAGTTTTTTAGGTATATAGGAGAATTGTTGTTACCTCTGGGTACTGAGTGTTCCTAGTCTAGTTACGTAAGAACAGTGACGAAGTTGGCTTCAAGCCTTCTTCAAGGTTTATTTGGATGACAAAGAGAGTTCCCTACTCTGTAAAGAGGGAAAACTGGGTTGATTTCACACTTGAAGCCATTCACTATGAATGTCTGTAGGAACACCTGGCAGAGGTCCCACTATCACAGAATGAAGGCACCAAACTGTGTATCAAAAATACAAGAAGAGCAAAGCAGCCAGGCAGGATATCTCTGTCAAGGAAATTGATGCCCCATTTATTTAGCCCTACAGTATGTTTTCCTTAGACATCCTGTGCCTCCTTCAGAGTTTTAAAATGAACCATAACAACTTGTTCCTGCAGACAAAGCCTGGTACTCATTTGTACTTGCCAGGTCAAGCTCTACTTGCATGAAGGCAGACCCTTCACTGAATCAGCTGAATGCAGGGGAAACTTCACAAGTTACAGCAAGATTCAAAGATTGCACTCCTGCTAATGCATAAAAATGAAACTAAATGCCAAGTGATTAGGCTGTAGAAGTCATGGTTTGTGGTAGTCGATGGGATAAGTTTTCAGGCAACTGACTTCTTTGTGTTTACCTGTATCACACCGAGATTTCATCTAGGGCAGTAATAACAGTGTGTAGGAGAGGCACAGTTCTGTCATGCCCAAACTCCATCAGTGTCCTACTGAGCTTGTAGCAAAGCATCTTGTCTCCTTGGCCTCTGTTTCTGTTGATAAATGATGACAAATCCAGTTTCTCACCGGGATGAATCCATCATCAGACATTTCAGAAGTGCTTTAGGATCTTCATAGGCAAGCTTTATTCTGCAGAGGAATAGAAGGTATTTTCTTCTGTATGTGGTTGTTGCTGTGATACATTCTTCAGCTTTGTCTACTTAGGCAGCAGTCCCTGCTTGTAGCTGTTTCTCATCTTTATGTCCTTGCAGGAAACAGGGCCATTCCACATTTGAAAGTCATTCCCTTCTCCCCAGAGTTTATGTGCAGTTTAATTCAAATTCAATTCAATTGTGCATGATCTTTGCTCCCTTCCACTTGGCATTGGTAAGGCGGTGGGAGATGAATGGAAGAGGTCTTCATCTGCATAGGTGTATGAATGGAAACTTCTAAAAGCAGGTGGCCGAATGTGATGGGACCAGGAGCAGGCTTGAATGCAACAATAGCTTGAAGGTTCTTTGTGACACCTCAGTAACAGTAGTTAATAAGCATTTTTGCTCCAGCCTTTGAATTTGCTTAACCTGGCCTGCTGATGCTACTTCCCTCATCTACTGTGTAAGTCCTGCAGTATTTGTGGCCAGTTCTGGTATCCACAGCATCATCCCTCATTCCAGTGTTGTGAACATTTTTGGTGATTAACTGGCAGAGGATTCCCTGGCTGGCCTGAGAGCTTTCCCTTGCTGTTTACTATCATTATAAGATATTTGACCCATACAATAACGGCATTAGTGCTGGGTCCAAACCAAAGTCTTTGGATTCAAAATGCTCTAAACTTCGGGAAATGGTCAGACCCAAATTTTGTGGCTTGGCACAAGCTCTGAATGAAATGAAACTGAGCATGCCTAGGCTTAAAACTCCTTTGGAGTCAGAAGCTTTACTTTCTTTTGAAGGAGTTTAATTTTTTTAGTCTCTGTTGTTTGAAATTTTCCTGCAAATGCAAGTCAGGTTTCTTGACAGACTTTTTTTTTTTTTCAAATCCTTTCATATTTGTGGATTATTTTCATAGACTTCTGGTATAGAGGAACAAGATATTTTCCCCTGTGATTTTTGGTTATGTTTTCATCTGTGTAGTGAGAGGAAGAATTAACACAGTTGTAGACTTGATGTATATAGACTTCAAGAGGTTTTTTTGTGCTGAGTAGGTTGATGTATACTTTTATATGCCATACTTGGAAAAAATACTGGTGATATGGTTTTAATTTAAATCGGTCCCACATAAACATCTTAATTGTCCATCCAGTGCTTTCCATGTGTCCATCTAATGCTTTTCCTTTGGAGACTTGTGTGCTATTGAATCTTTGATACACAAGATCCACTGCATGCCAGACTATATGTTACAGAGAAATCCTTGGTTTATGTGCAGTGTTTAGGGAAAGCATTAAATGCTACCAGATCGCTGGAGGACTTCAGGACCCTGGGTTGAACTTTTTTGTTTTGACACTAGTTTGTTAGTTGACAGATGACAGCCTGATTCTCCTGATTGTTTATTTTTGAGAAGAGTGAGAGCATTTTCAGCTCTCCTCTCAGCAACTCACTTCTGCCTTCCCGAAAAGTCAGATCACAGGCATTTCACTTAACCTTTCTGTTTACTCCCTTTATAAACAAAGATTAACGGGACCTCCCCGGGAAGTTGATGTTTAAGTCCTTTGAGGACCTCAGCGACTGGATCTGCTCGAGGGAGAGGCAATATATGCTTACACATCTCAGGGATGTGTGAGGCTGGCACAGGCAAAGAAACGTGGAGTTGATTCTCTCTTTCCTCCTGGGTCTGCAGCACTGCTCATGGCTCCCCTTCTCCCTGCCAAGAGCCTCCCCATCAGCACAGCCATGCACAGCTGCTGTGTACCTCGAGTTTCAGCATTCCCCTTTGCTCCTCCTCAGGCTGTGGTGGTGCTGGGGCTGGCACAGCACCCAGCCCCGTGGTGGGCTCTGCTCTGCGGGCACCCTGACATCTCAGCTGCCTCCCATCGTCCCCACTGGAGTGGCAGGAAGCTCAGCAGAGACTCCTGCGTATGCTCCATGGTTGGGACAGGCCACAGAGTTGCATCTGGTGGCTTGTAGTGCCTGGTTCTGTGCCTTTTCCTTGGAGAGGATGGGGAACAGGAGCTAGGGCACAGCAGCCCCACTGCTGCTGATTTGCAGCAGCTGAAGACCTGGCCTGGGTAACTGGAAGAAACACAAAAACATTCCTGAGCCTGGAGAGGTTCCATAACTCAATCTGGGGCTTAGGATCCTCTCCATATTCTTTATTTCAGTGTTTGTGAGGTTCATATTTGTATTAACTTTAGAGGGCTGTCAGGAGGAAGCCAGATCAGCTCAGAGAGAGTGCAGTTAATGCTTCTTGTAATGCTGAATCCAAGTGCTCCAGCTCCTTGACATTATCACCACTAAAAAAAAACGGGGGGGGGGGAAAAAGGGGGGAAAAACAGAGTTTGGTACATCATGTTGATAATGTGAGGGTGGTAGACATCCATAGGCATAGCTTCAAGACATACCTTTATATGCCATGCTTGAGGAGAAAATGATTGCAAGAGTATACTTCCTAATGCATCATCCAGACCTTGCAGCCTGAACAAAACAGCAAAGACTCACTCAACTAATCTTCTCCTAAAGATAATACCATGGTATTTCACGTCATTTTGGGGTGGTTTTCCTAGCAAGTGCTGTATGCATTTATCAACATTAAAAGGCTAAGGTAAATTATTTTCCATTAGAAATGCCAACTGCAATAAATCCTTCCTCCTTGCCACTCCTGTAATGGAGGGCTTGGCATTCTAAAGCTCTGAGCTGTTGACTCACCTTGCTTACAGAATTCCTCTTCCTGCCAGCTCAACTTCTCAGTCAGCAGAGCCTCTGCTGCTCCATTCTCTCCATCGATGGTCCTGGGGTGCTTTACTGGGAGCCTTTCCTGAGCCTTCACATGGGGCTGTGTTCCCATCTCTGTGTTCTCTAGTTGATCCCTGCTGGCATCTGAGGGGGTATCATGACACTTAGAGCTGTTCAGAGGGCCAAACTAGCATCTCTGTCATTACCTGCAGCCCCTTGAAACTCTTCTTTCAGCTGAATAGCCCATATTTTTTAGGGGCAGGCTATGCTGTCCCCTGTGAGTGCCTGGAGTGAGTATGTACTCTGTGGTATGTGCTGATTGAGCTCAGCACAGCTGCTCTCTGATACTGCTTTATGACATGAGAAATATTTCCTTGTGTGTAATGTCGTGTCCTAGTTGTCATGTTTATTCTGTGGCCAGAATTGCCAGTGGGATTCAGGCTGTACCTACAGAAGTGCTTTATGCATTTGTACATTTTACGAACCAAGTGCACACTTGCTGCTTGCCCATGTCCCTAAATCTCTGCCCTGGTCTCAGTAGCTGGATCTCACTTACACCAAGCTGCCTGGAAATCCAGACTCATAGTCTTTCTCCAGACTGGGAGCAAAATTCCCAACTCATTTTTGAGTAGCTCACTCAGCCTGGTTTCTGTTGCTGCACTGGGAGAGGGCTTGGTAGTTCTTCATGAACTCTCCCTTCCAGCTGTGGCTGGTGGGGATGCTTCTGTGTTGTTTAAAAACAATAAAGAGTGGGAATAAGATACTCACATTCTGCAGTGAGGCTGCACTGACAGTTCTCAGAGCTTACTTGTGCTTTCTTTTGTGTTGCCACTGGAAAACGAAAATGTGAGGGTGGAGGAGAGCAAAGCATTGTTGCGTGGCACTGTCTCTGTGCAGGGACTCAGCCTGGTGCTGGGAAGTGTGGCTGAGAGGGATGGATACAGCCTGGCTCAGCTGTGGTTAAGCTGCTGGCTGCAAGTGGTTTGGCCACCACCAGCCCAACATTCTGTAAAGGTTGTCTGGCCCAGGGTTAATTCTATTGCTACCAGACTTCAGCAAAAGTAAATACACGAAGCATTATATAACCCAAGGCAGAGAAGTAGGAGGAAAATTACGGTGCCCACAGATTGAGTGGGGAGAGTTATGGGTGTCGATAATGAGTAATTTAGAACATCTGCAGACTTTTTATTATTACTTTTTCTTTCTTATAGTGTTTTCCATTTCCCTGCTTTGTGGCAGGGCCATTTTTCAAGGACCTAAAGGCAAAGTTGTATCCAGCAATAGGTGAATTTAAAAGCTTGGATGCCTTTCCTTCAGGTTAGCTCTGAGATCCAGCACTCAAGAGTCAGAATCCAGAGTTTGCTTGAATAATCTCCATTTGCCAAGTGTATGTACATAAGGAACTTACGCAACACCTCTCCTCCTTGTGTCCCCCAAAACTGGTGTGTGTGCATAGGGACAGACCTGACATTTCCAGCTTTAGCTGGATGGTGAGGTGTTACCTGTTCCTCTGCAGAACCACTGTGCAGCCACTGGGGTGGACACACCAGTACACAGCCGGTATGCACACCAGTACACAGCTGGGTGGACAGCTGGTGTATCAGCTCTGCATCTGAGTGTGGGCATGCAAAGAGCCCCAGTGACACTCTCTTCTGATACTTTCCTCCTCAATCCCCACCAGCACCGTAACATCAGTACACTTCATGTCTTTGCATCCAGGAGTGTTTTAGGATGTTAGAAAAGCAGTAAAACCAATAATTATCTGCTTGCAGAAATAGATCTTCAGACTATTCTGGAGCATAGCAGATCCCCACTGTTTGGGACAGGGCCAGCTGGACCTGTTTAATATTCAGCTTTCCATTTTTTTTGGAAGATCTGATCTGTATTAGATATTTGAGTGTTTCAGTCATTTGTTATTGTATTTTGAGAGGGGACATATTTCTTCTTACATATGCTCAGTGTAATCAGAAGGCTGAAAATAGGTATTTGGGGATTCCAGTGTTATTTATTTTTCCCTATTAGGAAATGAGTCACGAGTAAGTGACAACACTGTCTCCAATCAGAGGGAGTCAGAGCTCGTGAATGCCAAGGACTCTCTGCTAATGATGACTTTTAACTGCACGGTCTAACAACCATTCTCTGAACCTTACCCTGTTTCAGGTGTTGCTTTTGCCTTTCATTATTTTTCTCCCCATCAGACTGAAAGGGACGTGTCACTCTTTGTCAGTCAGCACACATCCTGAGAGGTCCTGAGTGATTTTTCATCCCAGTAAATGGAGCGGGTGTCGCAGACGGTCAGCATTGCTCAGCACTCCCTCCAGCAAATACATCATAGCAGCATCTGTTGGCAGAAGCACTCATGAAATTACCCATCACTATCTCTGCATTTCAGCTGTCACATACTCACTGCACTGATAGAAAGTCACGTGCGTGGGCCAGGCTGGGATGGCTTTACTGGAAAGATGGGTAAAAACTCATTTCTCTTCCCAGGGAGTGCTCAGGATATTCTGCTTCACACCAGTGCCACTTAGAGCCAGATCTTTAAGTTGTGTTCTGGTTAGCATAACTCTCAAGAGATATGCCAAGTGCTGCCTTTAGATGCTAAATATTAACACTGAACATAAAAAAATCAACTCTGATGTTTTATTTGTTGATCAGGACCTTTGCCTCAGCACTGCAGTCCTTTTTGCTATGAGATTGCTCTGATCTGAAGTAATTTGCTCTCCCTTCCGTCCTAAAAATTAATTATTTTTAAGAGCAGAGTAAACTTCATGTTAAAAATCATTTGCCTTATGCATAAAAAAGTATAACTGACTCTAATTCTGGGGGAAAATTATGTTGACTTTAAGGGAAAA
This sequence comes from Acanthisitta chloris, assembly GCF_000695815.1. Classification (NCBI taxonomy): domain Eukaryota; kingdom Metazoa; phylum Chordata; class Aves; order Passeriformes; family Acanthisittidae; genus Acanthisitta; species Acanthisitta chloris. Next base: position 32,447 of record NW_008663656.1, read on the forward strand.
GAAAAGTAATCACAAATAACTGTGTGCAAAGCCAGATGAGATTGGCTGGATTTTGAGGAAAATGTATCTTAATCCCTTGATCTGACAGTCGCCTGGCAGTCAGAGCAGGAAAAGAAAGTCACTGGGGTTTTTTTTTCCATCTCTGTGAGGTGGGAAATGCACATCCTACTGCAGAGATGGAAAATGAACAAATAAGTCTACTGGGCAGCACAACAATCACACACACATTCTTTTCTTTGAGACACGGCACACAGTCAGGATATTCTTTGTTTCCGGTGATAGGAGTATCACAGGCTCTGCCTGAGCCTCCTCTGGATCTCATATGTGTGTTTACATAAGTGCTGTGTTACTAAATCATGGAGGCTTTTATTTTGTGTGGTGTGTTCATCATAGCTGTCACTCCAAGACCTAAACAGAACTGGAGCCTTGCTGTCCTGCTGCTGTGGAAAAAATGGGAATAAGCTGTTTATGGCCAAACAGTTTGAAGTCTGGGGCAATAAAAAAAAAACAGGTAGAGAGGAGGGATAGGATCTGTTCAAGCATCCATGTGTCTGTGCTTTATGTGTGTTTGGGCATGTTTTGTTTGTGCACAGGAGGAACAGATGTGTTGTAAATATTTTCCCCATTATTTATTTATTTTTTGTAATGTTCTCATCATCCAGTGGCTTGAAACCATGTTAGAGCAAGGTGTATTGTCCTTTCTTCTTTTCAAATCCCAAAGTATTCCTTCCCATTCTTGTTTTAGATGAAAGTTTCTTCCTCACTCTCCCTACCCCCAAACAGGGGATGGAGTTGCATCCCTCCAGTATAGGCTACAGGCACTTCCAGATCCTGGAGAGCTTTCACAGAATTAACAAATCCATGTGTGTCTTGGGGCTACAGAGCTAATTGCCACCTTCTAAAGCTTTGCTTCATCTTGTAAAGAGCAAAGCTGTGGTCAAGCTGTAAAGTAGCAGCTTGAGCAAACATGTTTGCAGCTTCTGATGTGTACAGTAGTTGCCTATAGAAATATACCTAAGGAAGAGGTTTCCAAAAATCAGAGTATCCTATCTGGGATCCTTTCCTATGTACCTCAACTCCACAAGAGCCTGACCCAGCTGGGTTGGCATTGGGGACTTCACAGCCATGAACAACTGCCCAAATATAGTAAACAAAGTAAATAGAGCATATCATAACGATTACAGTAAATAAAGTGTATACAGTAAATGCAGATATAACATGGAGCTACAGAGCAATGAAGAAAGAGTGAAGGTGTAAAATCCTGTCAGCAAACATATCAAAATAACCCCAAGTGGATCTTAGCATGAGGAAGAACTAAACACCAACATG
>NW_008663656.1:33812-57824 GCF_000695815.1 Acanthisitta chloris
AAATGCCAGAATGAAACCTCTGGCCTTGGGATCCAGATAGACTGGGAAAAGGAGAGGATAGCACCAGGAAACAGGGTAGAAACTAAGTGTGTGTATATAACAGTTCTCACCATGCTAATAGTAATTATTTTTCTTTAAGAAAAATAAAATTTTAAAAATAGATCTGGGCTAATAATACTGATTAGGGCCTTAAGACTTCAGTTATTTTAACAATGAATACTTGGCTTTTTGTGTATATATGTATGTATACACATGCATTTATATTTATGGTGTGCTTCCTCTTTACTGATAAAACAAGATTTTAAGTGTAACAAAATAATCAATTGTGTGACATCACCTTTCAGATTAAGGCTTGGACTGTAAGCTTACAGCCTAGAGACAATAAAGGTCCACAGTTTAGTGTCACACACATCCCACCTAAATTATTCACATGCCCTTCAGCCTGGCCTTGGCTGCCCCTAGGACCCTTGGATGTGAATACACATGTTGGGTCTCAGGCTGGGAATGTGTATATGATGACTCTTCGGGTGCAGTGGAGGAACCGTGAAAACAAAAGAGCCTTGAGCAGCTTCCAGGGAGGCCCAGGGACTCAGCTGGGAAAGTCTCTGTGCTAGGGCAGACTAACTCTTCTAAGGGTCCTTTTCCCCAAGTGAGACATAGATGATATGTTAAAGTTTCTCTGTTTATAGCGATCAGAATTAAAAGCAGTGTATTCTGCTGGTAGGCGTGAGCTAGGCAATCTGCTTGTGCTTTCATACCAGATGGGTTAAGTATTCCCTGCGTAGCAAAGCCCAGCCTAAGGGCTAGTTTTCACAAGGGCAGGCAGCACAGGAGGAGAGGGAGCAGGGCCAGGGCTGTGGGAGCATGCACAGCCATGGAAAACACGTGTGTTGTGAAATGCAGATCCATCCACACTTGCTGTCCGTGGCTGCTGCCCTGAGTCAGACTCTGCCTCTTCTCACTCTCCCACCAAGTCTCCCGCAGCTAAACAGAAAGGCTGAGAGGCAAATTTTCTTCGTCAGCAGTGCCAGGTTTCCATACTGTGAGCAGGGGGGATCTGCTCAGTGTCCTACAAGGAAGGTGAGTGATTGCAAAGCAGCTCTACTTGGAACACAGATGAATTGGTCACATTTTTCTAATTCCTGCTCTAATGAATCTTATGTCAGTAGTGAAGATGATTGCAGTCGTGGGTGAGAGAGGTGGAGATGGCATCTCAAATGTTTGATCTTAGGGAGACTATCTGCATCCTCTTAGATAGCAGAATAGGACAGATGACACTTGACCATGGTGCTGGGATTCTCTGGGAGAACTGGTAAGATAGGAACTAGTCTCCTTCCAAACCAATTGGAAGGTTGGTTTCAATACACAGTCATCTCATGTCTTCAGCACAGCCCTCCTCGCTGAGGACAGCCTGATGCTCATCTTCAGGGCAATCTGAAGTGCTGTAGCAAAGCACTCAAGCAAACCTGTGACAGTGGATATTCCCTGTCTGCAGATTCTCCCACTCTTCCAGTAGAGCAGAAGAGTGAATCTCCTGCTGTAGTCTGTAAGGCAACATCAGTGTAACTTCTTAAAATTCCTTGATGTCTTTGCTGGCTCAAGTCTTGTCCTAGATGGGCATAAAGTTTTGATGTTTGATTTTGTGTTTGGTTTTAGGACTTTTGCTACATCATGCACTGCCAAACGTTGAGGCTCACAGTGACTTGTCTTCACTTACTGTGTTGAACGTTAAAAGGAAATAAAAATTCTTTTACTTCAGGCTTTAAAATGCCCTTTAAAGCAAGAGGAGAACCTTGGGTACTTTTAATGCATTTCATCTACAAGAAGTGCTTTTCAACGGTGACTGCATTAAAAATATTTCATAAATATAAGGTAGAGAGCTCTGGATATTTATCAACAGATAAAACTGCAAATGAAAGAGGCAGCTGGTTTGAGGTTTATCACTGAAAATTACTGAAGCATTTGTAGAAAGGTTTTGTCAGGTAATTTGCATATTCATGAGCTGTAATTTCTCCAGTTGCTGTATTTAGTTGATAATGCCTTTTTTAATACTGTAATTAAAATTTTTTGATCTAGGTTATATACTTCAGTTGTTTGCTCAGGTGCACCAAAACAATTGGCATTTTGTTTACTTGCTGTTTTAAATATAGCTATTACATGTAAAACATCAGTTGTAAGAAAAATACTCACATTGACAAATTTCTGGAAAGACCCCCTCCCCAGGTAGTTAGACTCTTGATACTGCCGTATGAGAATCTCACAGCTACAGAGATGCTTAGCCCAGAGCAGTGTATGCACTTATAAAACAGTGGAGAAAATGTAGAGAATTTGCAAAATGGACGTAGAAAGGTGAAATTAGAAGTGAAAGCTGATGCAAGAGGAGCACAGCTGAGTGTGTGGCACTCCTGGAGCCCAAGGCAGGGACAGCCCAGTATGCAGCTGTGCAGTCCTGTCCACTCTTCTTGCATTGGTGAAGGCAAACACAGCGTGACCACAAACTCTGTTACAAGACCCCCAGCACAATTCTGAGCTGGAAAAGGCAAAGCAGTCAAGGACAGGTTAGCTTCTAGGAGAGGAAAGGGTAGGATGGATGAGGAGACAAAAGAAGGATGAGAGCAGGCAGCTGAAACGTTGGCTGCAGCAAAACCCAGAGCTGCCAGTAGAATCCATCTATTCTTCTTTTGCCTTGAAGAGATGAAGATTCATGTCTGTTTGTGAGGGCAACAAGAGAGAAGTTTCTTCATCAATCCGTTCTGCAAATGTCCCTGACTAGTAATCCCATGCTCAGCACTGTGGGCTGCTGTCATCTGCCTAGGACGTGGCAATCTTATTCCATGAGCTGTATTGAAGCAAATGAGATTCCAATTAGAAAGCTGTGAAATTTCCTATGTGCAATTTCTTTTTAGAAAAGGTTTCTTCTCTCACACATCTTGTCATTGGTTAGTATTTCAGTGAGACATTTTGTTGAGACTGATATTTAGCTTTCCACCTGTATCAACTGGTGTTCAGTTATGTGACTTTATAATCACATAGAAATCTAAATGATGAAGTTAAAATGATGCATGTTGACCTTATCAAATTGCAGTATTCCAGACCAGTCAAGTCTGAATTATCATTTTTAGTGAAAATGTTGACAAGTCGTGTACCTTCTCATGGAACGCTAGAGTTTAATGGAAGCATCATTTCCCAGTGGAAAAATGTGCCATCAAACAAAATGTCAGCAGCTGCTGGGCTGGAGAACATGCTAGTGGACAATGGGAGGGGAGGAAGAAAAGGACACATGCCATTGACACACACATACACCGTTGATGAAATCAATTTCAGTTTATTCAAGTTGTTCTAGCATCACTTTCAATTGCATATGCCAAGGAGAAAGCTACAGCATCCAGCTGTGGGAATCAGCAAGACAATTGCACAGCAGTGTGAAAAGAACAGTCAGCAGAGAAATGATTTGCATTTGCTTTTCTTGACGGCTGATATTTTCCTGGTAAATTGCTGCCCTTTGTTGTTCTAGTTGCTTTGAAGAATCAACCCACTCAAGGGGGTGGTAGCTTTGCCCGTATTCCTGGCTTTCCATCAGCTGGCATAGGTTGGAGAGGAAAACAGGAGACTGAGACAGGAGGAGGAGGTAGAAGACCTTATAGTAGAGGTGCAGTTGGCACAGTAATTGAAGATGTGCTGTGGACAGGGTGATGCTCCAATGATGGTTTCATCTAGAGCCATGAGTGCTTAGGGCCACAGTTTCATGATCAGTGGATTTGGGACAGATTGGTGGTAGGAAAGAGACTTTCAAGGCTTGACATAAGCTGATGACCATCAAAACAAATAGACCTGAGAGGCTGCAGGCTGCTGAGAGAGACAGAGGAACTGTAAAGTTACATATCTTCTGCCTCTGGAGTGTGGGTTTGCACCAGAGAGAGAGGAGGACAAGAGAGACTGTCTAGGCAATTCATGTTTAAACTGTAAACTGCATCTGCAGCCATTCCATGGGATTTCTTTCTTCAGTGAGCCCCAGGAAGGAGGACAGAGAGGGAAACTTTGGCAGGAGGATAGGCAAAAGGTGCCCGTATCAAATATGCAAAATTGTTCCCCTAGGATTTCCCTTCAGTGGGGTCATATTGTTGTTAAATGGATTGTTAAATAGGATTTAAATAGCTTATTAAATGGGGTCCCCAGCTGGGTGGCTCTTAGTGGGCAGACTGTTCCAATTATTCTGGATTTGCCCTCTTCCTGCAGCAGCCCTGCCCTGTCTAATGCCAGTATTTCAGCAAAATTCATTTTTGCAAGAATGTTATTCCAGCCTAGGATCTGGGCCAGGCCTTTATTTCTGTTAATTACAGATCAGTCATTCTTTTTCTTTTCTAAATGTTGAAAAAATGTGTTTTATGTGCAAGAATGGCTGATAAGTGATACACCCACAGGAACATTATATTTTTCTAACATCCGCCTCTGTGTTCTTTTTCTAATTTGCCTGCCACTGTCTTTGTATAGGATCTGTCTCCTTTCCCTAGAACTGTTCCCTGCCTTTTAGATGTTTTCTTCTTCTTAAGCCACCCTTAATTCCTACCACTGCCACATCACAGTTTATTGCTTTTTACTGCTTTATCAGTTGGTGAGCATGAGTTTTCTCTTTATTTCAGGCATTCTTTGTAAATCTTCACTAGATGCTAAATGGTAAAACTTCTCGCTCTTTCTGCTTGGGCTCCTGGAGAGCAGTGGTGGTCCTGAAAAGGCCAGGAATGACAGACCACCACAAGTACCATCTCCCCCCTTTCAATAGGTGATCCTATTCTTAAAGCCTGGTTAGGATGGGTTTTATGTAGCATCTTCAGGACGTCTCCTGTTTGTTTCAAAATAACATCTTTGGTCATTGAATAGGAGTTTATGATTGACAAAGTTAGCACTTGGGTTTTCTAAACCACACTGAGGCAATAGCAGGAGGCTCTATGATAGAATGATGGTTTACCAGTCTGAACTGGTTTTATACTGGTGAAGGTGTTGCGTGTCAGCATGGATGGCCCTGACTCATTCAGTCCTCTTGAGAATAGTCTTTGAAGCTTTGGGCAGTGTTTTCAAAGTGCCTCTGTAGGCAGGGAGCCTGCATTCTCTCCTTGTCACTGAGGTTTAAACTTCAAAGTGCTGGAGACACCACACACAATGACTCTACTTTGCAAGTCACAGTGCGTGGAGTGCTCGTTGCCCTTTCCCTGTGCTGCGTGTTTGTTGTGGTGCGTGGGCTCTCCTAAAGTGTGTGCCTTTTGTTCAGGAATGTGATGCTGAAATCCCAGCAGGTGCTGAAGGCAGCGCCATGGGAAGAAGGTTGGCTTTGTCTGGGTCCTGTTCCTGCTGCTGTACAGCTAAATGAGAGACCAGTAGCCAAGTGATCTTGAAGTTCTGAAACTGTCAGCAGAGGCTGAGTGGGTGCAAGACAGAGCAAAGCACCCATTTGCCCCTCAGGTCCAGGGATGGAAGCAGACCTGGAGGGAGCTGAGGCACTAGGTTAAGGCACTAGGTCCTTAGGCTTACCAGACCTGCAGAAGTGATGATCCTTGCCCAGGATGACTGCTGAGGAACAGCCTAACAACCTGTCTTCTTCAGTCTCATGCCTGGTATCCTTTGTATGCAAACAGCATTTCCCTTGAAAACAGCCCTCTTGATGGTAATCTCATTGTCTTGCCTAAAGAGGCAAATCCCTAGGCTGTTTTAGCATGTTGAGCTGGTCCTTTGCTCTGTGTCCTCCACTACTTCATAAGCAGTGTCTGAAGACATATCTTTCCATGGGATGACATATTTTTGCTGCACATGTGTGGAGGAAGGGCCATTGCTGTGCTGTGCCATGGACCAGGAGCTGTCTGAGACACACAGTCACATCCAGCTTGGCATGCCTGGCTGGGGAGAGGCCTGGAGCCAACTCCTGACCAGGCACCTTGCCGTCATTGTCAGCAGGCCTCAGCACAGGCTGCCAAAAAACCACTGAGGAGTGTGAAATCTGTTTTCTGGGGAAAGAGCTCACACCTGGGACTAGAAACATAGCTCTCCTTCCCAGTCTTTTGTGGCTGTGGCCCATCATATGTCTGTCTGGATTTGCTGCTGTCCAGCAGTGCCTGTGCCAGTCACTTCTTCTCCCTCCTGGTTTATCTGGGCTCTCATAAATTCTTCACTAGGCTCTTTGAGCTTGCTGTGGGAAGTCTCCCTTGTATCTGGCTGCAGTGTGTGTGGTGTGGAGTTCAACAGTGTGGAAAACTACTGAGAGCTTCTGGGAGGGGATGGTACACCACTGCTTAGCATAATGTGTGACTAGAGCCCCAAAGAGGTTTCAGCTTCTCTACTGTCTGTGTGTGGTACCCACATCTCAGAGGAGGACAGGCTGGGGATGAATCCACTCTGGCCATCACTCAGCTGAGGCAGGAGTGGCACCAGAGGTGGATATGATGCATAGTGTCATCTCCACATTCAATAACAAATAAGACCACAGGAGTTCCTGAAATAGTCCTCCTTGGGTTTGCATCAGGGCATTCAGGAGAATGTCAGCCAGGGACAGATTATGGCAGCCTGGAAGCTTCCTCCCTTCACTGACCAACATCCTGCCTACAGGATACAAAGAGCTCTCTACAGGGCACAAGATGCTAGCTAAAAAATGATGAACAGCAAATTAGCAGGAGTGCAATTATGTTGCCCCACAGGGTTTCACATAAACATGCTATGAGAGACATAGTGGTGTGGCTAGGGAAAGGTGTTGCAGCTGAGGGTTTTTAGATGTACACCTCTGCACTGGTCCTTCAGTCATTGCCCCCTGGAGCAAGCCCAGAAGGTGTGGAAGGGGCACTGCCAGATGGAAGACAAGCCCTTGGGCAGGGAGGAAGTGATAGACCATCTTTTGCTTTGAGCTATGCTTGCTAGCAAAATCACCACCCTGAATACATTAGTATCTCTTTTTGCCTCTTTGACCATCACACACACACTGCAGTGGCTGCTTTGGAGGCCATCCCAAAGGCTGTGTCCCACCTTCTTGGTAGCATCTGAAAGGTCATCCTTCTCAGAGCATCCTGCTCAAGGTGTGTTAAGAGAATCCTTGGAAGTACCCAATACAAGCATATTCGATTCTGTACACAGGTACATCTTGGAGTGCTGTAATTCCCATTTCCTGAGGCAGTTATTTCTTGGCTGCACTGTGCTACACTTCACTCTTTGATTTATGGCAACAGGAGAGAATGAGTCTGAATTTCAACATCTGTCAATTGGAGGCCTGAGATACTCATGTGATTCACAGAAAGGATTTTCATGATCAATACCTGCTAGTCCCTGACCAGGGTTGGGGGGCCAGCTCTGCCCTTTGAAACTTTATGTTCTGTGTAGTGGCTGTTCAGATGTGGCTTTCACTCTGCAGCAGGCACATCTCATGGCACTGGCCAACATACCAGGAGAGAAGCTGGGGGAAGCCCTGTGAGGAACATACTACTCTGCCAAGAGTTGCAGTGCTTGCCATGCAAAGACAAGAGAACTGGAATACAAAAAAGCATAACCAATCAAGTTATTTATGGGATTTCTTTAAATCAGCAAGGAACCCATTTTGACACCTTGTCCCTCCAGCTGTCACTGTCTGCATCTGTCATGCTCTTGGCAAACAGGCTCTCACCTATGGCTGAGGGGCTTTTAAAGCAGAAAGAGAATGTGGAAATGGTTACAACATGGATTCAAAGCTTCCCCTCCGTGTGTCTGCACTGTGCTGATCCCTTCTTAATGGAGGTTGTAGAAGCCCCAACCCTGGCAGTGTTCACAGCCAGGTTGGATGAAACCTTGAGCAACCAGCTCTGGTGAGAGGTGTCCCTGCCCAAGGCAGGGGGGTTTGGGACTAAGTGATCTATAAGGTCCTTTCCAACCCCTAAAGATTCTGTGACTCTATGAACTAGGCATCCCAAGGGCTGCTGTGCCGAGGTATGCCTGAAGTATAGGTCAAATAGGTACAAGAAGAGCAAGTGTCAAAGCGATGATGCTGCACTGCTGTAAAGGTTCTGTGCCCTCCTGAGATCTCCATACATGAGGTAAATTTTTCCATTATGAGGCAAACCAGCTTTTGGGCAGCTTCTTCCCATGCAGCAGTGCGCACACTGCCCTGCTCCAGGGGCTGGGCTGGATTTTAAGATGTTAAAAACATTCATCTTTTATTTCTGTCGCCATTTAATATTATGGGAAAAGATGTTATCACAGCTAATCCGTGCGGTGTCTGTGGAATTTCTTGGCCTGTGAGGGTTTATATTGCATTCATGTATTCCATGAATTGGGCACAGGTTTTGCTTCCGACAGCAGGAGTTTTTTTCAAGGGCATCCCAATAAGATGAAAGTGTGGTCGCTGACAGAAACCACAGTGTCAGACTACGGTCTTGAGGATGTTTTGAATGGCTCTGTATTTTAATTCTTGATTTCCCCTGGCATTTAGACAACCAGCAATTTATTTGAAATCCTAAGGGGAGAGGGAAGAAAAAAGGAGAACTGGAGGTAATGCCTTAATTTAATTGATTGGAATATTTTGGAAATTCACATATGCCCTATATTTTTTTTTAAATAGGTAAGTAGAGAATAGGAAAAAATGCTGCATAAAATCATACAGAAGCTTTTGCATCATATTTTTCTTTGGTTTGGGTCTTCTAATTATATTCCAATATGCTGAAAAGAACAAAATGATACTTAAAGGGTTGAAAAAAGTATACAAGAGCAGTCGACCTGGGGAACTCACTGCTGCAGCTTTTTGGCGGGGAGTCCTATCTTTGTAAGAAGATTTTGACAAACCTTGATACTATCACGATTTATAAAGTTTGTGGTTTTGCGTAGGAAGAGTAAGAAAATGAAAATGAGATCTTGCACGTCAGGATATGATCTATCCTTTGTCTCTTCCCCAGCTTCATATTAAACACTTCAGTAGGCACTTTCAAAGGTTGCTGTATGAAGAATTGAGCAGAAACAATGACCAAATGTTGTGATCGAGGCTGAGAAACCTTAACCAGTACCTTGCAGCTGCATATGTGAGTTATCTGCAAACCACATCAGCATTGTCTTATATATATCAAAGCAGATCATTTCCTATATTGTTCTAACATACCTGCCCCGGTCTGTCGAGGCTGGAGGAAAACAGGAAAGGAGGAGGCTCTCAGCTGTAAATGAGTATCTTGTTCCTTCCTTTGCCATGCCAAAACATTTATGAATGAGCTTTGACCCTGAAGTAGGCTGAGCTGGTAAGGAACTTCATAATGGTTTCTGTCCATTCATGTTTCATTCGAATTGTTCACCTTTTGTTTAAACAAGGGGTTTGTTTTTTTCCTTTGTGGAATATGATTCACCCATGAGCCCATAAAGCAGCCCTTCTTCCCAGACCCCCCAGCCTCTGAGAGCACACGCAAGGTGAGATGTGCTGGTGTGTCACAGCAGAAGGTCTGAGAGGTCACAGTGAAGATTCACTCAGGCTTTAAGGGTACAGTCACTAATATTTCTTGAATTCTGTAACATGATACACCATCAGCACAGATGGGCATCGCTTTCTTCAGGGATCCTACCTAGACCTCATGTACAAAAGCTCCTAGTACAATGTTTACCAAGTGTGACAGTCCAGCCATGAAAATCAGTGCCTGTATTGCTGGCATACTGACAGCATTCCTTTCTCTCTAGATTTTGCTGCAGAAGCTTGACATTTAGCTATTATACATGCATCTTTTCAAACCTACGTTGTCTCTTGCTTGTGACCAAAGCTTGTTGTTGATGTGCAGCCACTATGACTTTACAGCTACAACACTTAAAAGAATGGCACATGATGAAATGAAGGTAAAACAAACCCAAAGCAGCATAAAAATAAGGTGAAACAGCATTGTGCGTGAGAGCTTGGGAAAGCTTACACAGAAATGTAACTTCAGGTAATCCTGGTTAAATGTACACCATAGTGTAATCAGATTGTGCCACTGGTTTGTGTTGCTGTAATGGTATTTGTAATAAGCAGCTTTTCTCAAAAGCCTGGTGTTCATGCAGAGTCCTGTGCACTCTGGGTGTATTTCTGAGGGTGCTGGAGGATGTCTAACCTTGGCAGCTCTATGTTGCCTCCCAGTTCATGTGTCCCAGAGGAGCCAGGAGCAAAGTGAGGCTGGGAAGCACCACTGCAGAGGCAGAGCCTCTGGCAGGCAAGGCTGTTGGCCCTTTGTTGACCCCTGGCACATATGCACGTGGAGCAGAGCATGATGCAAAGATCCCTGACCCTGCACGGACCAGGTTTGCTGCAGACATGCAAACAGCAGTGCCACGTCGGGGTGGCATTGTGCCCAGGATAACTAGCAGGGGCTTTCAGCTAGTGTAGCCCTGCTCTGGGGGAGCCTTTGCAGTGAGCCTGCTCTGCCCCTTGCTGCTCTGCCCTTGCAGTGAGCCTGCTCTGCCCCTTGCTGCTCTGCCCTTGCAGTGAGCCTGCTCTGCCCCTTGCTGTCCTACCTGCTTTGGTTACTGCCTGATGGAGAGCTCCTCTGCAGCACTGTGCTGAGCCCCATGGACATCTCCATTTTTTCTCTGAGGAAAAGAATCCATAAGACTGGGTATAACCCCCTCGGTCCATATTGCTTAAAATCTGCAGCACAAGCAGATGTAGGTTTTCTAAGAGGCCCTCAGAGCTCACAGGTGTGAGATGCCATACAGAGAGCTGTCAGCGACTCCCCTCTGACACAACCTTTTTTATGTCTGACCTGCTTTTTGCAGCTAATGGTGGGTTTTGTCTTGGCCAAACAGTGGGGATGGGTTAACAGCAGAGAGCCCTGTGTGAGGCAGATTTCCAATAGCCAGAACTCAGCAGCTGAATTTGTGAAATAATCCCACAGGCTTTAATCAAGAGAGGAGACTGTGAGAGGCTTCTAAATTCCTACAGCAAAATTCTCATTCACCAAGCAGATCCTGCCTCCAATATGCTTATCTCCCTCCCTCTGTGTGCAGAGCCCTTGACGTCAATGGAAGATACGCTCTTTGGGGGAGAGCAGAAGACTGAGGTCACGCTCCTCCCTGCAAACAGGAGAATTATGTCCCTGGTGTTGAGGCAAGGAGGCTCATGCTTTTGCACAAAAGCAAAAACGACTTGAAACAACGGCATGCACAGAAAAATAAAAAGGTAGACTGAATGCAGGAGAGATATTTGGAGCTGTATCAGCAGGCTGTAGAAGGCTGCGACTCTCAGCTGCATTTAAAAACGTGCTGTTTGGCAGCCATGAATGGTGTGGAGGCTTTTCATTCATGCATCCCCTTTTCCAGGGCTGGGAAGGGACATCTGCCAGCACTGAACCCGAGCAGCAGTCAGGGGTGCAGCATGCTGTGCTCATACCCCAGGACATTTGAATCAGCAGCCTAGGGGTTAAACTCCACATCTCAGCCACCGGTGGCCTCGGTGATATTTATAGATTGCATTACATTTACTGCAGCTTTTATGAGCGAAAGGTACTCTGCATAGTTGAAGTTTCAGAGGTTAAGTGTGACCAGTTGTAGTTAACCTAATGATGGATGGCGCTATTTTGATTTTTTCTTCCCTGTATTTGAGAGTGCTGAGTATATGAGTTTGAGAATCTCTAAAGAAAATATTAGGCTTATTGTCATTATTAAATTCCATTTATAAAGCTACTTTTGCTGAGGAAGTGCTTTGCAGAAATTAACATTTTACCTAACTTAAACTTTGGAATAGCATCCAGCTCATGCAAATTAAATTCTGCCATTTCCCTCAAAGAACTGTTTATTTTTTCTCTGCAATGAGGGAAGTGAGTTCCTAACACTGCGGGAAACGTATCACTCTGCAAATGAGGTCTGCAGTTGCACAGAAATACAGCAGAGTTCGCCGAGGCCAAAAGCCAACTGAGGTGACCAAAGCCAGGAGAGGTGTCCCTGGGTGCTCCCCGTGGTGCTGTGAGGGACAATGTCTTCTGCAGGACAGTTTGCTCCTGGGTTTGAAAGTCAATCAACATGTGGCTCACACCATGAAGCCGAGAGCGTAAACGGGGAGTTTGTACTGCTTTCATCCCATCTCATGTTGCTGCCCAGGCTGTTATTATTCACCATTTACCTTCTCAAAATATTGAGCCAATTAGAAAAGCAAATCTCTCTTTTGGTGAATGCCCAAGGGTGAAGCTGTAACGATGTGTGTTCTCCACAAACCCTAATTGCGGGTGTCGCAGTTGTGCTTGGGACTGCTGGGCTAAGCAAAACCAAATTCCTGTCTGATATATTTTACACCTCGGCCAAGCCACAGTGAGTGGCTGCTTTTGTCCAGCTTCATAAACTGGGTGGCTGAGGCTGGTCAGCACTGGGATGGGAAAGGTAGCACCAGGGAAGGAAGGGATGGTGCTTGGAGAACATCACCCCAAGCGGATGGCAAGTGAAGGTCTCGGCTGTTGGATCAGGTTCTGCTGCTTACAAACTGTCAGCTGCTGGAGCATTGATTGAAATGGTGGCTGTAATTCTGAGCATGAGATATGGAGAGAGGTTTCTGGGTTTTTGCCTCGTTAATTATCAGACAGGTGGGTTGGGAGTATTATTGAGGAAAATTGAGGCAGGACTGCTCCTGTGTGCCATCAGATTAGATTAGATATGAATCTAAAGTCCTGGTGTTGAAATCCTACACTTTTATTGTTTATGTTTTCTCTTTTTTTGTGGTGAATTAAGTAACATACTCTAAAGGTTTGCATGCATGAAGGTATATATGTTGGTTGAGAGATTTGAAGCACAGAAAGGTTTTAGTATCAGAAATCCAAGAAGCTGCTATAATTCCTTTTACATGCCAGGATTTTTGACCCCCTGCATAATGAGAGCACAGTGCTAACTTAGTAAAACCCTTTATTAAACTCATCTGATGGCTCAGGCTGCTGCCATTAGTACTGTTTCATACATGGTAAGTGCTATTGCTGAGCCTTCTAAAATGAGTATAACAGTCTAACTGGTGCCCAATGGGATATCCATCTTGTGTCTGACTACAAGGAATAAATTATGCTCTCACACTGATAATTGCTCATGCTTTGGTTTGAGGACTACAGTCCTGAGATGCTGATGATTAGAACTGGTCTCTGTCTTTGTGCACAGATGCTCCCTGTGATCCACTTCAGCGTCTGCCTTGCCTTCTCCAAATTGATTGCTCTTTGCAAAAGAAGGAAGACAATTCTGCAAGAGCCTCGCAGGCAGCTAGGATCTGATTTAAATTCTGTACGAGATGGGTACTGGAGAATATAACTTCTGAGATCTTCTAGGTGATTAAAAGATGTATTTTCGGTGGTTCTGAAAATTGGGTGGATCAGAGAGAAGCAGCATTCAGAAAGAAATAATTTCAGAAAATTCAGAAGCATTTAAAAATCTGTGGAAGTTCACATGAAAGTAAGTCTATTCTGAATGGAAGAAGCAGAGATAACTACGAATTTTTTTTCTCCTTTAAATAGTTTTTCCCGATCTCCTTAACAAGAATGGTGACAAAGCAACGTACGAAGTTATGCTCTACGCTTCACTGCCTATTTTCTCACCCTCAGCTTAAAAATAACAGCTCTGTAGCACCTTCTGTTTTCTCGTGACGTCTGCACACACTTTATGAATAATCTTTAGGGGGAACGCTGTGCTTGATCTCTGATTGGGATTTTCCCATCTTACTTGGTGTTGACTTAACCTTGCTTCCAAGAAGTCAAGAGTAAAACGCCCATTGATTTCAGTGCGAGCAGATTTTGACTTTTCAGAAATGCTCAGCCATATGTGTTCTCGTTTTGGAAGTATCATGTGGTTGCATTTGGCCCATGTCGTGTTTTAGTCACTCAGAAAGAACATGCAGAGTTCCAGCCTGTCCTCACCTGCCCTCGAGGCTGCAAGAGCTGAGGGCCTTAGGGAGGTTTTGAGGGCCAAAGGTTTTGCTGTTGTCCTGTTTTGGGGCTTTGCTTGTTTGTTTGTTTTTCTTCCCAAATTTCAAGAAAACATATTTCTATTCTAAGACAAAGGGAATACAAACATTCCTAATGTGCTGTGAAAACTAAATCTGAGAAAAAAATGTTTCAGCCTGGCCTATGTGTTCCATTTGGGAATAAACCATAACAACAAATTGATTTTATTCAGTATGATATAATGTAGTATTTTAAAAGGGATAAAAATAGTTTGGAATCAAAAGTTAAAATGCAATTTTAACCTCATTGAAAACATTTTAAATTTCCTTCATTTAAAAATAAAATGTTATCAGGAGTGACACATCTGTGAAACATTTACTTTTGGCTGATTGGTATTTTCTGAGGGAAAAATGTTTCACTGAAAAATTCTAGCTGGCTTTAGAGAGAGGCTTAGGAAATACTCTTGGTTCATGTTATGTGCTAAGAGCTGATTGAGGGCAAGATGAAGGGCTTTGACTTGAGATCATGTGTAGCTTTAGCTAGGACAGTACCTGCAGGCATGGTTTATAGCCCGTTGTGACAATGTGAGCTTCAGCAGCTGTGCATTAGGAGCATAGCCCATTAAACTGATGTTCTCCAAGTGTAATAATCCCTGGCAGAGGGGCTGGGCAAACAGACCCACATCTGCTCCAGCCATCTCACCCAAGTCCATCTGTGAGCATGACCCAGAGCCCTTAGTTTCACGAGGTATTTACACAGCCTAACTCTTTGCCTGAAATAATGTGAGAAATCTGTGCTAGAAGAAGGACTTAAAACTAATCCTGCCTGGGTCCAAGGTTAATGTCCTTTCCTCCGGATTGTCTTTCCTAGTAGCATCCCTATCCTCCCATCTGCTTAGTCATCTGTAAGGTAAGCTGAGCATGCTAGGGAAAGCTCTTCTCCAGTGAAGGGTATAAGCAAATGAAGGAGGTGAATGCAGTTAATCTGTCCTTTCTACCACATTCCTAGTGCTGTGTCCTGTGGTCACTGTGTGTTCTGCGCTGTAGGCAATGAGGGATTTGCACTGGACATGGTACAGCCTTTAAGCGTGTTTCCAGATCTAGATCTGCCAGTTAAAGGATTTGCTGCCCCCTCACATAACTGCACGTGCCATCAAGGTTTTCCATGATTTTCTGAAAAATGAACTCTGTCTTCATTTCGTATGGTTGTTCTGGTTTAAACACACTGGTTTGAGCAATGTGAGTTGGAAGGGGAGTCAGTCAACTTGTGACTTTGAAAATGTGCAAATCACCCAAAAGAAATTGGTCTCAGACATTTTTATGGTATTTCAGCTGAAGTTCCATGAAAAAGTACAAAAAATAACACTTTGCCTAAAAACAAAGTCCCAAAACAAACAAACCCATAATAAATAAATGCTTGCCATGAGTCATAAAAATCTTAAACTGTGATTTAATATCCTGTCTCTCTTTTGTCTTAGTGGAAAAGGTCATATAGATGAAAGACATCTGCTGTTGTATCTCTCTTGTATTTCAGGACAAGACCAAAATCCTATTCTTGGCCTTTTTTTGTGTGTGTGTATGTGAGCAAATTGTCATGAATTCCTTCTATTCAGCTGCCTTCATGTGTCAGCTCTTGAAGAGGATGAACAGGCCTGTGGCCAGTGATTTCAAATGCCAGGCTGCATCCCTTGGTTTTTATTCTTCAGCTGTGTGAGTGCAGGGTGAAAGACATCCAGGTATGACTGGGTTCATCGGTGTGAGCCAAAGCCAAGACCTGGTGGCAGCTTATGATGATGGTGATGGCCATGATCAAGTCAACCAAGTTAGGATTTCTTCTCTATATCACAGAGTGCAGCAGAGCTAAGTAGAGCTGTGGCAGGAGGGTTGAGTGTTGGTGAACAGCTGACCACACAGTTTATTCTTTGGGCATTTTTGGCACAGTTTTGACCTACACCATGTCTATATAGGACTTAGGCACAACTTGGTGCAGGGACTCTTCAATACAGACCAGGAGCTGGTTCCAAAACCCCCATACTGATGTACCCTAATTGATGGCCCCGTGCAGCAAACATGGGAGATCACCTCATCCTGATGGGATGCCTACATGTCCTAGACACCAGATGGCTGGTTAGTCTGGTGGTGCTGGTAGTGCGGGTTTCCAGCTTGCTAAAGGTGTACAAGTATGCAGAAAAGATTTTATTGTTCATGGACCAAAGAAACAGAGAACAAGTGTGTCGTGGTTTAACCCCAGCAGCAGCCAAGAGCCACGCAGCCTCTCACTCACTCCCCCACCAACGGGATGGGGGAGCAAATTAGAAGGGTAAAAGCTACAAAAACTCATGGGTTGAGATAAAGACAGTTTAATAGAGAAAGCAAAAGCTGCACACACAAGCATAGCAAAACAAGGAATGAATTCACTGCTTCCTGAAGACGGGAGGTGTTCAGCCATCTCCAGGAGAGCAGGGCCCATCACGCGTAATGGTTCCTTGGGAAGACAGACACCATCTCTCCAGATGTCCCCCCTTCCTCCTGCTTCCTCCCACCTTATATACTGAGCATGATGTCCTATGGTATGGAATATTCCGTTGGTCAGTTTGGGTCACCTGTCCCAGCTGTGTCTCCTCCCAATCTCCCATGCACCCCCAACTTCCTTGCCAGTGTGGCAGTATGGAAAGCAGCAAAGGCCTTGACTCTGTGTAAGCTCTGCTCAGCAATAACAAAAACATCTCTGCATTATCACCTCTGTGTTCAGCACAAAACCCAAACATAGCCTCATACTAGCCTCTATGAAGAAAGTTAACTCTACTTCAGCTCAAACCAGCACAAAGTGAAAGGGAATAGGACATTGCAGTCTACTCTTAAAGGCATTTCCTTGAAATGAGGGAATAGAAGAGCAAGAGGCTCCAAGCCCTTATTCTCGGGGTTGCTTTCAAGAGTCGTAAAGATGTGGAGGGGTAGTGGTGCAGCCTGCAACAGGTCAGAGACAGAAGGTGGCATCAGAGGCTGGTGGATGTTGATAGTCAACAAGAGGTGAAAAGAGGACAAACCTGAAAAATAGAAATCAGTAGTTAATGCCTGAAATGATAGAGATGGGCAGAATTGGGGAAGAAAGACAAGAGATGTCAGGGTGAAAGTGAAGGAAATCACCTGGTCTGACTTGTGCTTGTTCTTCAGTGTTCTTTGCATCTTCATGCTTTTGTTAAATCTGTTTGAAACATAGTTGGCTCTGGACAATGGTGCATTTGCAGGCCTTGATTGTTCCTGGCAACTTTTAATGTTTTTTTCAGTAATGCCACCCCATTTTGAAAAATGGGCCTTCCTCAGAAAGCAATTGTGTTGATGAGTGGGAAAATTGTGACCGTCTGAAGCCACAGGGGATGAAATCCTAGCCCTTGCTGAAGGCAAAGAGAGCATCCCCAGTGACAGCAATGGGTTCAGGATGTCACAGGGAGTGTTTTTGGCTGCTGTCCTGTGAGCTGGAAACTCTTTGGGGATGAGATCTGTGTTCGTGTGTTGCCTGGTACAAAGAGGTCCTGAGATTTCTGGCCTCCAGGCATTGCAGAAAAGCAAATGCTAAATTGCCCTGTGAGCAGTGGAAGTAATGAAACATCAGTGCAATTGGATTCTCTGGTGTCTGGTAAAGGGTGAGTGTCAGCCTTTTTCTCGGCAGGTCGTTTTGCTCTCTCCAGCTGCTTGTTCTCTTGGCAGTAGGAAGGTGATGTGCAACCCCCTGGACAAGTGACCAGCCATTTGGAGTTGGTGGAGAGGATCCACACCACACCTGCATGTGCATGGCATGCACAGCAGCACCCTGTGCTTTCTCTCTCCAGGGCTGGGCTGCTTAAACAAACAGAGTAAATAGAAATTAAAGAAGTCTTTTCCCTCTAGCCTCTATCAGCCCTAGTTTTCTTAGGTCCTCTGACAATTTCAACTGGAAAACTTTTCAAGACGAATGGGTCTAGTTTTATTTTGGGTTTCTGTCTAATTAAAGCTGTGCATTTAAACTGCCTATGATAATTTCTTTTCCCAGTTGCACACGAGGAGTGTCTCAACAGGACTGTAAAAGTCATGCTAATTTATGTGAGGGCAAAATTCATCTTTAAGCTGGAAAAGCTTTTGCTATTTTTGTTTGCAAAATGCTTTTAGGTCTTTAAGCAGAGGGCACTGCTAAAAAGCCAAGGGATGTGTTGGTTTTATTATTTTTATTAATATACTTTAAAAGGAACTCTGAAATATTTTACTTGATATCTGAAGTCAAGGCAGCAAAGTGCAAACCACTTTGTCATTTACTAACGTGGAAAATGTGAAGCAAAGTAGATGCACCTTCTGCTGGTGTTTTTTTCCCCCTCCTGTCTTTGTCTCCTTCTGGGAGATAAACATTTCTTTTTTTAATAATTGAAAACACTGCCTTTTTAGGCATAAAATACAAATAGTTTATATTTATTTTTACTATCTCTGTAAGAACCCTTCCACATTATTCTCCCATGAAAAACTTCCATACCAGGAAGAAACCTTAGAAACCAGCACTTATTCCAGAAACACTCTGCACTTATAATTTTGTGCAGAGGGGACTCCTCCATCAGGGTCCTTATCTCTCCCTCCCTCAAGGGGCTTGTTGAAGGCTTGCTGCTCTGTGTGGCTCCTGATGAAATCAGAGGGAGTTGTAGGTGCTTGACGTAACTGGACTTGAGCCTGTTGTGGTTGAGAACTAGTTCTGCTCTTGAGACACTAGTCAGGCTCTGGGGCAATCACTGCCTGCGTTTCAAGAGGATTAAATATAGAAAAGCATGGAAAATAACTGAAATTCCTAGTATGGTAAGACTGAAAGTCTAGCCTTTAGCTTGAAAAAAACATCCCATGTCTTCATGCATAGGAGCCACTTGAGTGTTTGCTGGAGACAGAGGTTGTTAAATTCAGCCGTTCCATCGAAGGTGGAAAACACAAGCAGGACAATCATGCTTCCACCTGCTCCCCCTGGCACTGTGTCCCTGGTTGCTGTCAGAGAGGCTGAGGTGGCAAGTGTCCTTGCAGGCAGCTCAAAGCCTGTGCTGAGGAGCGGAGGGCAGAGGGAGTTCCAGGCTTCCTGCCTCCTTTGGTTTCTGCCTATCTTTCCCATAAGCACTGTTTTCAGCTGGGGTCCTGTTTGTGTTGTCATTTTAAAATGTGATTTAGAATGTTAACTTCAGCCAGCTGAAATGATTTCCTTTTTGCCCCCTTACTGGGAAGGTTTATAAATATCGAGTTACACAGGAAGCGAATTCTCCTGTTATCAGATTGTTCTGTAGTCACTTTTCTTTTCCTCAAAAGCATAATGGTGAGCATTATCAGTGCTCAGTCATTTGTTTCCTATTAAACACAAGTGATTAAGATACTGTTTGGCTCACTGGGAAGAGTTACTGACCTGTTTTGTCTGTAAATGTATCTTTAAATTAGGAGACACCTGAAACTGGTAGGAAGAGAGTATTAATTGGGTTCAAGTTCCATAAGCACAGATTGCAATTTCCCAGTGGGATGTGGTAAATAGCCGTCACCAAGATAATATTAATTACATTATCTCCCAGAGCGTTCCCAAGAGGTGCTAAAATAGCACATGTGCCACTTGGGCTTAGATGCTTAGACGTGAAGATCAGTGTTTGCTGCTGTGTTGCTTTGCACAGTGCAGCGCGTGCTGCGTCACTGGGGGAGCTGGATGAGATAAGGAGCCTCATTTTCTGGGTAGTTGCTTGGGATTTTGCTCTTGCGGGTTTCAAAATCAGAATATCATCTAAAGCAATAGCTGAATTTCTTTTTGCTGCGCTGACAGTCTGAAAGGAATGATAATAACCACACGAAATATGGATTTCATAAAACACCTGAGCAGAAAGTGGCTCTTGCAGCAGAGATTGTGTCTTCCTTGTAGATTGTTTCAGCTCTAGGGTGACTCTCAGTGCCACACAAGCAGCATATAGACCTCATTTATCAGAATCACACTTCATGCCACCTACTTTATACTTGGTCATGCCCCTGGCATTGCATTAGTGCTCTGCCCTGTACCACCAGCACCGTCACAGGTGGCATGGGCTGCACCTTGACCACTGCCCTTTCCAAGGCAGCAGCTTACAGACTCTTCCTGCAAGCCCCTCTGTTAATTTTGGTCAGCTGATAGGACATGGGCCCTGGGGCCTGCAGGGATGGTTGTCTGTATGGTGGATGCCCTGTCCACATGCAGGTCAGACTACTCTCACCCCAGAACTGCTCAGCCAGATGCCTCCCTTAGCCCTTTAGGACCATGTTAAGTCTTTTCAGCTCTGTAGACCCAGCAGCCTTCCTCCCTTAGGTATTGATGAGTGGCAGAAGTGAAAAAGAAGGAAATATACCATACAATGATGTCTTGTCAGTCGCTTCTCCATCATTAATTGAGGTTCAGCAAGCTGGATTCATGTGGGATGGAAGTATGCTGGCCTGGGAGATGATACTGACTCTGACCTGATAGTCAGACTTTTCCATCTGGGCTAGGAAAACATGACCATGGTGGTTTGTTAGGGACATGCTGGCAGACACTTAAAGACAGCGATGCTAAAGGCACCGTTATAATTAGCCCAGTCAGAGACTGAGCACATAGATTTACTTGAAAACCAGTGTGTCTGTTTCATGGTTGTCATGACCTCTATAGAAAACACTGCTGAAAGAATACTTTAGTCACCTAATTCAATGTTACACATCCTTGCTGACAGTGTTACATATTACCACTGTTAATTAGAGGTATCAGCTTGTCCCATAATGAGGGGAATGACTTATGACATAAGAAGCCACTTTATGGTTTTCAGAAACTGACTGGTAGGTTGATACTGTATTTTTTAATATTCAGAAAGTGCTTGTTCCTTGTTTATGAAGCTTAAACACCAGAGGGGTTCACGTATATTTGGATGAATGGGAAAGATGTGCCTTCCAGTCTGTTTCACAACAGCTCAAAACTAACATAACCACCTTAAAACAAAGGAAAGCTTTCATCCTTGTTCCTACAGCTCCCCATGAAAACCTGAATTGAAATGAGATTGAGCAACAAGAAGAAAATAAATAAGTAGACCTCATTCTTCACTGAGGAAGAAGTGGTTTCAATAGAAAAGTATTAGCCAGCTTCACAAAATGTCACTAACTGGATGAAAGTTGTTCCCTTGTGTTTCCCAGTTTCGTTACTCCTCCCATGATGACACTTCCCGCTCAGAGATGCATTGCTGAGCCAGGGCTGTACAGAACAGTGAAAGAGCGACGTTTTCCGGAGAGGGTAAAATGTAAAGAAAAATTTTGCTTTTTGTAATTTGTTCTGGTATTATTTTTGTGTGGTCGTTCCTCTCGATTTTTCTTCGAAACAGGAGGAAACAAGCACAGGCTGATTTTTATGGTGCAATTTACGCTCCTCCATTTTTTTGAGGCTTGTATATTCAAAGATCTGGATCTGATTTTTTTTTAAAAAAATAAGCAAACAATCTTACTTTCCAAAGCAAGCAGGATAATCCGTGGCTGCTCAACTGGGCCCAGAAGGTTCCAGTTTGTGCTGGAGTCAGCAGCCGTTTCCTACAGTGACTTCGTTTGACCTGTGCTGCTCTGCAGGCCAGGGCTGGCAACAATCTCCTCTTCAGCCATCAAAACATTCCTTTGTAGCCAAGTGTCCTTCTGCTTTCTCTGAAATATCTGGTGTCAGTTTTAACAAGAGGGGAAACAGGCGTTCGTCACCATTAATTCGCCGGACAATTAAACCGGTGATCTCTGACCTCCTGCCGTTATTGACTTTCAGAGCCAGGGTAAAGACCCTGCAGATATCTGTTCTCTGTCATTCCCTGCGAGCTGTGCCAGTATTTTATTTACTCAAAGGCTTAGCTTTTGCCCACCACCAGCCAAATGTATATGCTTTGTAATAAAAATTGCTAATAAGCTGTCCCAAGCAGTGACATTAATCTCTGAGCAACGATAACAGCAAGCAGAGGGAACAGCTAGCTGTCAGGAAAGCATGTGAGTGGCAATTAGACATTTATTTAGATTGTCGTACATATTGGAAGTGTCCACCCCTGGCTGCAGCTGCTTCTGGTGTGTTTGGCTAGCTTGGGCATTCAGAGCAGAGGCACTTTCCACTGGATGGTGTGGGTGATGTGGGATTGCTGCATGGTGCTGTTTTCTTCTTCCTTCATCTTCCAGGCTATGACAGTACCTAACTTTTGCTCTCTCCTGGAGTCCCTGGTATAAGACCATTATTCTTTGTGGCCTGTTTCGATGCTGCTCGGGGTGGGGGAGGCTGATGGCCCTAGTCAACACCTTGTTTTAATTCTGGCCCCAGAGCTGCAGGGAGAGCCAGTGGAAGTGCAGGACTTTGCAAGCAATGAGGAAATAGTTAATCCACGCCTGGCACAGAGCTCTGTTTTGTGTTTATTAAGACGGTGCTCTCGGGCCGGGGTGGGTGGAAGAGGCGAGACAAGGCTGAGCCAGCTGCTTGCACCATCTGATGCTTACGCCACGCACCCTCCGAGCCTCGTTTGCCACTCGCTGCTTTTGAAGCCCTTCATTAGCTCATCAGAGGAACCCTCTGCCTCTGCTTTATAAGTTTCCTTGGGTTTTTTTGTCTTCTGCCTCCTAATTTTCTTTTTTTTCTTTTATTTCTGCTTTTTGTCTTGAGTCCTTCAACCGGTAGCTATAGTAACACCTGTGAATGAGTGAATGTAGTACATGGCTGTGACCCACTCCCCTCCCTACAGCTCTCAGGCTGTCACACACCTGCAGTGGCTTGGCACCCTCTCTTATTGTAGGGGTTTCTCCAAACAACAGGGACAGTCTTAGCTTTGGAGCCAGCTCCATCCTGCTCGCTATTTGCAGCTGCAACCCACAATATATTGTGGCAGAAGGAATGAGTCACTGGCAGAGCAATCTGTTGCATCAGATAATCACAGATTACCTCCATTAACCCCAATCCCTTCTGTAACCTTTCACAATAATGATCCCAAATGCTGACGCATACAATACTGTTACCATCATGTCTTGGGCTGTCAAAGATTTTTGAGGATGATGTTTTCTATGATTTCAGGTGTGATTTAGCAGGGCATGCCAGCAAGATCCACAGAAAGCAGCTGTTGGTACCTCGGTGCTGGACAAGATGATGTGGCCAAAACCCGGCCACATTTAAGGGATGTCTCCCTTAAATCTGGCCATGTCCTTTCACATCAGCTCTGTGCACTCCCTGACACCCTTGCTCTGGCATCCACGTAGAATATCTTTCCTCCAAATCAAAGTCTGTGCCAGCACCTTTTCCCCTCTGCCAGCCACTCACTGCAGCTGGTAAATGCTTGCTGTAACCAGGCATTTCATGGGGGTTTCATCCCCCTCTCCACATTTCCTCTGTGGTGTGTTTGAAGGCTTGTGTATATCTAGGGTTTAATTCATGCTTTATGCATACATCTGAGAATTTGATGTGTTAGTTGACCAAAGAGAGCCAGGAAGATGGGCTGGGTCATCTGCTTTTGTGGTAAAGAAAGATGCATCTGATCGTGATACCAAATACAGAGTGACCCAATCTGAGACACATTACAGTGCTGTACTTTTCTTCCTGGCTAACTTTGGAAGCAAAAGGGCTGAAATGTCACAAAAGATAAGTTCCCCTAAAACAATTCTGGCAGACACATGTACTGAAGAGGTTCCCAGCCTAATTTTTACAGTTTTTAGCTGGTTTACATCAGCTGTCTGAAGTGTAGAGAAAGGTGTAAACCAGCCAGGCATCATTGAAGGACATTTCTTATGGCTGTTGGGCTATCTCCCTGCACCATGAGACTGATTTAATGCTCCTCCAGAGCACTGCAAAACTACAGGAACACCACAAGATAAAAACATACTGAGCACTTGAGGACATCTCCTCAGTGCCCTCCTACTCCAGTGCCCACATCAGCACCTTTGCTGGGCTTGTATCTATGGTGGGATTAAATGTGAAAGGAGAGACTGTGGTAATGCAGTGATTTGGTAGAGTATTTGCATGTGTAGACAGCACAGAGAGGCTGCAGAATCACTTTCTATCAGGCTCTGTAGAGGTGCTTGAGGGACTTACTCTTCTGCCTCCTTCATGGAGACTCTACACTGTTTCTTTCTTACTCTCCTGGTGGCTGTTTTCCCAACTCAGACATAAGCCATCTAAACTGAAA